>NW_015639760.1:12504-15398 GCF_001515625.1 Sinocyclocheilus rhinocerous | reverse complement strand
GGACTGATGACAGCTCACTCAGGGCGGGTCTGAGGTAAGACACCAGTCCAGTCTGTGCTGAAACGCTACTGTCAATCAAACTATCGTGGGAGGGGCCTGTCTGTGTGACGTCACACAGACAGGCATCTGAGATCGGCTCGATTTGAGAAAGGGGTAAAGATTTGAGCAGATTAAAAAAAAAACACTGGGTGGATTTTTATCATTATAGGGTGGTTGTGTACACTGCCAACACACATTTCAGTTCAAACAACTTGTAAAAGTGCATGTAGCATTATATGACCCCTTTAACACACTGAATTAAACAAGAAATTTTGATGTATAAAAAGTGAAAAATTTGCCTATTTTCTTGTAAAACATACTTCAATAACCTTTGTCTTTTTTAAATAATCTATCCTGTGAACGCCCGCTTGCACCACAGAACAAATAAATAAAAAAGGTAATTGCTACTTTTTTTATTTCACAAATCCGATATTTTTCTTGCAATGCTGAGTTTACATTTCCCAATTGAGTTTAATATCACACTGCGTTTAAATCTCACAATTCTGACTTTCCTTTTTTCTTTTTTTTTCAGAATTGCGCATTTATAGCTCACAATTCTGAGGGAAAAAGTCATACTTGTGAGATTAAATGTCATAATTACCTTTTTTGTAATTCTGTGGTGGAAACAAGCTTCCATATAATATCCTTAATTCAAAACAACACAAATTATAAAAATGCTATGGTATGCTTTAACTAAGTGCAAGTTTTAACTTTGTGATACACAGACAAATATGGCAGCTGTAAGCTTGTGGTTGTGTGGTCAGACCAGATGATCTGTCCTGATAGTCACAACCCTTTTAGAAAGAAAGGAAAACAACACGACATCTTTAAACTACGTAAATGAGGAGCTTTTAATTCTTAGGTGCATCTATTGTAAGTTATTCATCCATATATTGGAAACAGGCATTATATCAGCCTTAGCTGGTGAACAATAAATAGGCTTATTAGCTCTTAAAATCAGCCTCATTTTGCAAATCCAGCAGAAATGTTTAAGTGTGGAGTTAAGGTTTGTCATGAGAACCACTTCTGCTTTGTCACATCTACTCTGCATTATTCATGTTAACACAGAGGAAGTCTCTATGTCAGACTCTCTGCCCGCATGTATCTCAGAAAGCTGTAGTCTGTAATCTATGACAGGATGAACCAACTTCATATCTTTTTTTGGCCTTTAAGACCTTATAATGGCTGCCAAAATGTAAAATTCATATCTAATAGGTCTATTTTGAATTTCCCTGTATGATGTTAGCATTTGTTAAACTTCATATAAAGTCATTTTAGCTATTTAGATCAAATGATTAAACCGTTCACTCATTTTCGTCTTTATGTTCTGCAAAGATATATACAAAAGGTAGTAGTAATTCATGTGGGAAATGCTAGTCTTTCATCATTATGAGGATGGAGTATCTTTATTCTACAGCTGCTTTTCCTCCTTCATTGTTGTTGGTCTCTTCATCATGACTGCAGCAGTGATCGTGACCAACATCAGAAGCAAAGCCAAAGGTCTGCCACAGAAAGCCTAGCAAATATCCAATTCTCTTTTTTTGTGCAACGCTGTTGAAAAAGAAAAAAAAAAACTCTTATAGCTGGTCTGAAAACTGACAATTCACACACTAACAGACTAACCCTGTATGTTTCAGGTCACACAGACAGGGCCTACCATGACATTCACCAGCAAACAATATGAGAATGCATAAAGAACCTTGCGGCTTTCTGAAGAAAGAACATAAGAACAAGAAGAGAAGGCAAAACAACCGTGAAAAAATTAATAAATAAAAAACAAATAAATATCTCTTTTGTAGTTGAAATGCAGGAGAAGAGAAAGAAACAACCATGAATATAAATAATAATCATTTCACTTGTAGTTGAAATGAATTTACACTTTTGTTGCAATAATATGTGTTACATCATTTAAAAATATATGTATAAATACAACCCAATATTTTATGTATTTAAGTTTGACAAACATCACAGCTGTTTGTTGTTCCTCTCCTCATTCTATAGTTTTCTTGAATAAAAATATCTGCTAAATGAATAAATGCAAATATCAATGTTTTTATTGTAATTATCTTTCATGATTTGGAATTGTAGCTGTTGAATTAATCATTAAAATGTACAAATTACCCAAAATGTTTAATGTGGCTCTTTCACCTGTAGGGTAACATCTGCTACAGTATGGAAGCCATAGCAATGCATGCCAATAGCAATATGTGATTTTGAGCTAATCTTATTATTGAATTTTTCTCCATCTGCACACACAGACAGGTTTTACAGACAGTAGAACAACTTATTTTTGTTACTGAATGAAAGTTAAACACTTCCTCTTTCCCATGTGATAAAAATGGTTTGCTGAATTTCAATTTTATAATCACGCTTAAATTCTGAGAAGCTTTTAATGATCCATTAATGTAATCATTAAATTTTTAATAAAATCCTAATATGTAATATTTTATGATTGAGAAACACATTGATTTATATGATTTTATATGGTTTTATATTCATAAGAGTAGAACCACTTATTTTTGTTACTGAATGAAAGTTAAACACTTCCTCGTTCCCATGTGATAAAAATGGTTTGCTGAATTTCAATTTTATAATCATGCTTAAATTCTGAGAAGCTTTTAATGATCCATTATTGTAATCATTTAATTATTTAATTTTTAATAAAATCCTAATATGTAATATTTTATGATTGAGAAACACATTGATTTATATTTTTTAGACCGAGGTGTGAAGGCCTCAAAATAAAATATCTCGTCAGTTGAGAAATAAATAAAAAGAGACTTTAACAAAAGGAGTATTTGTGTATATATATATATGTATATATATATATATATATATATATATATATAGTGCTT
>NW_015639760.1:11275-12189 GCF_001515625.1 Sinocyclocheilus rhinocerous | reverse complement strand
TGTGTGTGTGTGTGTATATGTGTGTGTGTGTGTGAGAATTATACTAATGTCACAGTGTCTAAAGCTGTGATCTGTGGTTATGTGGTTTAATTGCTGATGATCGGAGCTGCATATTTAGACAAAGGGTGTGTGTAAACATCCATAACCTGTAAAATAAAGATATCCTATACTACTATACCCAGATATTTCGCATACATATATTGCATTATAAAATATGACACTGTTTGCCTTAATTTGGTACAGTAGGCTTAATATCTCCTAAAACCAGCCTTATTTTGGAAACCCAGCATCAATGTTTAGGAATTTTTGTCATGAGAGCTACTTCTGCTTTACACATCAACATCAGTACTATTTTGGTTAAGAAGAAGCTATTGGGTGTTAAGACTCAGTCGCTGTCGTTGTTGTATCTCAGAAAGCTGTAGTCTCTAATCTATCACAGCATGAACCCGCTTTATATCCTTTTATTGGCCCTTTGGTCAGCTTTCAGTAAGTGGATTACATTTCTTTGCCTAAGATTTTGTGTCTATATAAAATATATTCAATATAATGTTTGTTGTGTTTTTGTACAGATTCGTCTGATGCATTGTACTGGAATTACCCTACAACACCAGGTGCATCATCTAATAACTTTAATCTATTCACTTTTTTTCTATCTTTGTTCTTTTTAGAAATAAGCATATACAAGTGCAATTTAATTTTGGGGAAAACTTTTACTGAGATATCTGTTTATAGTGGTCAGAGAGTTCATGAAGAAACTTATTCATGAATTCATGATCATGAAATCATCTGATCTGTTAAAAAATTTAAAATTATTGTACATATTTATATTTATCAACAATAACTTCAAGTCTTTGCTGGTAATATATATATATATATATATATATATATATATATAACGGAAAGTATTCAGACCC
>NW_015639760.1:10901-11202 GCF_001515625.1 Sinocyclocheilus rhinocerous | reverse complement strand
TGTGTGTGTTTTGCAAAGTTTGCTGCTTAAGCTGTTGTGGTGTTCATTCACATTGTTTCTAGATTATTGTGTAGAGTGATCAGATACATTTTAAATAATTGCTAAAAGCTTCATTGGCCAAAAAATTAACTTTTCACAAAAAAAACAAATTTCACTGTTTTTTGATCCTGACACAAAATGACAGCTAACATTAATTGACTAAACATAGCAGCACATTTGAAAGTGTGAATGAGTACTAGTCAGGTGAAATCATTTTCATACTACAGGTGCATCTAAATCAGACCGAATGTCGTGGAAAGGT
>NW_015639760.1:3141-3474 GCF_001515625.1 Sinocyclocheilus rhinocerous | reverse complement strand
TAATTATTTATTTATTTTAATGCTACAGCCCCTCATTTATGAACGCAAATCATTTAAACTGAAATGGTAAATTTTTAGTAATTAGAATTTAAACAAAAAGTTTTATTAAGCTGATTTTTTTTTTATTACTGTACAATTCTTATTTCAAAATATTTATAATAGGTAATACATATCACCTTTTGGACCCAATTTCATTAATTCACTGAGCAGAGTAGGGCTGTCAAAATGGCTGAAAAACTAAATTCGAATTTTGATGATCAAAATGATCAAAATTCGAATTATATTCTAATTTAAAATGCATAATTTCAGTTAGGGTGAAGAAACTTCTCTCCT
>NW_015639760.1:0-3077 GCF_001515625.1 Sinocyclocheilus rhinocerous | reverse complement strand
CTGGCGAGTAAACAAAAAAATTTACTAGCCAATGGCGATTATATTGCCAAGGTGTGTGTAGAGTATTACACACATATTTTTCATTTAAAAATAGGAGATGAAGTAGGAGGGAGAAAACCCCGCCATAAAGTCTCGATATATGTTTTTTTCAAAGTTAAACTTGCATTAATTTTACATGTCTTTCTAAACAAGCGGCTCTCGTGCGAGACGCGAGTGCAACAGTAATATATGTCCGTCTAGAAAATGCGTGAAATATGCGTTCTGTGTGAACATCTTGGTTTCGGTTTTGACGTAAACAAGATCTTCTCCGCATTGATGTTCTCTTTTTCCGCTATATTTTTAATGAACAACGCAGCAACGCCGCATCTAGTGGCTTCAACTGGATAGGCTAACAAAAACATTATAATGCAACGACACTTACATCGTCATTGCATCTCGTGCGCCACTGATAAGGCTGCCTCTTTAACGCACACCTAAAATTCGAATGCAACGTTTTTGCATTCGAATGTGGATTTTTATTTTAAATTCGACAAATATTCGAAATGCGAATTTTTGACAGCCCTATACCATACGCAGAGTAAGTCAGCAGATTTGCACTTTTCCGCTTTTCAGTTTTTTCATAACTTTTCAGTTCAGCCCCGCTGCGCGCGCACACACACACACAGAGAGAGACACGTGCACGCATACACAGAGGTGAGCACACTCCCACTCCCACTAGTATTTGTAAATATTAAGCCGCAAAAAGACTATTTAAATATGAATTCTGCGTGTCTCCGTGTTAATGAATGTCGCAGACGCGCGGTTTTGTTTACTACTCGTACTGAGGCCCGTGACACTAACCCAGTGATATTAACGTCTGCCGTCTCACTAAATGAGGACATAAATACAATGGGGAAAATATTTATTTGATCCCCTGTTGATTTTGAAAGTTTTCCCACTTACAAAAAAATGAAGGGTCTGTAACTTTTATGGTAGGTTTATTTTAACGTACTGAGACAGAATACCAACCAAAAAATCCAGAAAAACACTTTATATAAAGGTTAGAAATTGATTTGCATTTCAGTGAGTGAAATATATTTGATCCCAAAGCAAAACATGACTTAGTACTGAAATAAGTATTTGATCCCCAAGCAAAACATGACTTAGTACTTGGTGCAGAAACCCTTGTTGGCAAGCACAGAGGTAAGACGTTTTTTTGTAGTTGGTCACCAGGTTTGCACACATCTCAGGAGGGATTTTGATCCACTCCTCTTTACAGATCCTCTCTAAATCCTTAAGGTTTGGCAACTCGAAGTTTCAGCTCCCTCCACAGATTTTCTATAGGATTGAGGTCTGAAGACTGGCTAGGCCCCTCCATGAACTTAACGTGCTTCTTCTTGAGCCACTCCTTTGTTGCCTTGGCAGCATGTTTCGGGTCATTGTAATCCTTGAAGACTTATCCATGGCCCATCTTCAGTGTTCTGGCTGAAGGAAGGAGGTTCTCATCCAAAATTTTACAGTACATGGCCCCATCCATTTGCCCCTCAATGCGGTGAAGTCGTCCTGTACCCTTAGCAGAAAAACAGCCCCAAAGCATAATGTTTCCACCTCCGTGCTTGACTGTAGGGATGGTGTTCTTGGGGTCATAAGCCCTATTCGGACGGTAATTGTTTCTCAGGGGGACGTAAGTGATTTTCACCATTTACAGGGGGTTGTTGGTGATTTTAATGCTGTCCGAATCCAGGATGTCTGTGTTTTTCTCTCGCCACTAGTGGTCGACCGATATTGTTTTATTGACAGCCGATGCCGATATCTTGGAAAGCCGGGTGGCCGATGGCCGATATAATTGTATTTATTTTAATTAATATTTAAGAAATTTGAAATCATTTGAAAATGGATTAAAAAATAATTTTGTAAAATAAACATACTTTAGATGACAAAGTATTTTCCACAAATAAATAAATATTTTTTTATAATTTTATAATTAAAAAGGAAGTAAACTGTAACCAACAGAATATTTTTTTATAATTTTATAATTCAAAAGGAAGTAAACTGTAACCAACAGAGCACTCAGTATTCTGGGAAGTTTGTGTGCATTGGGAATCATATTTTTTCAAATAAAGCCAAGGTAACACTCATAACACACATCATACATACAGCACACAGTGAAAATGACATGAATGTGTCATGTGAACATGAATATAAAAGTCCGGTGCGCCGTCAAAATAAAAGTCCCGCCTCGAACACATCGGCCAAACAGAAAAACTTATCAGCCGATGCCGATATTTGAAAAATGCCAAATATCGGCCGATATATCGGCCTTGGCGATATATCGGTCGACCACTACTCACCACCTCCGTAAAAATACGTGGTGGTAATATGGTGACAAACACCAAGGTCGTGTGGTAATTTAATTGCCGTCCGTTTTTTGACAAACACCAAGGTCGTGTGGTAATTTAATTGCCGTCCGAATCCACATCTCTGAGTTTACGAGAAGAAATCGATCCAAAATTCAGTGTTTTACCCTTTTTGAGCACTCCCGAACACCGTAAGGTAACGTTGTAGCCTACTTCAGTGTAATTTGCATACATATTTAGCCTATTTCTGAAATGCTGGAAAGTATTTAAAATAACAATGCTTCATAACTGCTCCACCACAGCGACTGGGCGCAGAAAGAGAAGAAAAGCACTAAACATTCGAAATGGGTCTTTATTATGGCCGCAGCAGGTATGCAATACAATTTTAAAATGTGTATTATAAACAGATATATATCGCGTATAATTATATACAACTATAGCGCGTCTATTTTCCTATTTTTAAACAGGATATTTAAATAATCAAATAATAAATAGGATTATATATTATAAAATATGCTTGGAATAATAAGAATACATTTTACATAATAATAAGTATTTTAAATACATTTTACACAATAAGAATACATTTGTAAATAAAATTCATTTTATTTACAGCAGACAATCATGTGACTGGCCACGAGAGCAGCGTGTTCCCAGGTTTGTAGGATCACAGAACTCGCTCCTTCACTGTGAAAGTGTGAATAGATCGCCATCCGAATCCATGAGTTTTATCACTGAGGT
>NW_015639759.1:513-697 GCF_001515625.1 Sinocyclocheilus rhinocerous | reverse complement strand
AACATAATGTTCTTTTTAGCAGCATCATATGACCCCTTTAAAATACAGCCTTATAGATTAAAAATACATTGACCCAAAGTCATGTATGCAGTGAATAATGCATGGATTTATTGAATCTTCTGGTCTCCAGCGAAGATCTCACTATATGTATGTATGTGTGTGTGTGTGTGTGTGTGTGTGTGTA
>NW_015639759.1:0-336 GCF_001515625.1 Sinocyclocheilus rhinocerous | reverse complement strand
ACAGAGTGAGTTTTTTTGAGAAAGTAAAAATGCACAAAGTTTCCTGTAAGGGGTAGGTTTAGGTGTAGGGTTGGTGTAATGCAATAGCACATACAATTTGTACAGTATAAAAACCATTACGCCTATGGAATGTCCCCACAATTCACAAAAACAAACCTGAGTGTGTGTGTGTGTGTGTGTGTGTGTGTGTGTGAAAAATGAATGGCACAGTGTGGCCCACACACACCACAGATAACTAGTAGATGTCATCAGGGACAGTTCTATTAGAAATACTCGACAGCCCCATGATCGACTGCAGCCTTGGAGATTGCAGTGATGTGGCCTGATGTGGTAAAT
>NW_015639758.1:0-494 GCF_001515625.1 Sinocyclocheilus rhinocerous | reverse complement strand
AGGAAAAAATGAAATCGCATCATATGACCCCTTTAACAAATAATTAATAAATGATTTAAGATGTGTAAATAGTAGACGTCTACACAAAAAACAAAGACCAGGAACCGCCCTATCTGAGGGTTGTCCCCCCTAAAAATATCATTACGAACAACTATGTCTTATTGTAAATAATATAATGGACATATACTTAAAATAATTGTGTACGTAGTAAAATAATCTAAATGCAAAAAAGCGTTTTGAGTCCCTGTAGCAACTCATAATGTAATAACTGCACATAATGTAATAACTGCACATAATGTATTAATACATTATGTGCAGTTATTATTGCAATAATAATAATAATTATTTTTATTGTAATTAAATGTTCATAATGTAATCATTCTCAAAACGTAATAAAATATTGAGCTCATAATGTAATAACAATTATTACATTATGAGAGATGTATTACATTTGTAGCATCTGGACCACTCAAACACACAATATATATTTTGTT
>NW_015639757.1:521923-535830 GCF_001515625.1 Sinocyclocheilus rhinocerous | reverse complement strand
TCATACATTCGTCGCTAATAGGGTGTCTTCTATAAGAGACACAACGCAACCTCAACAGTGGAGATATGTACCCACTAAAGAAAATCCTGCAGATGATGCATCTCGTGGTTTGAAAGTGGAATATTTTCTGAGCAATAAGCGATGGATTGATGGTCCTAGTTTTCTCTGGAAGCCGAGTGATATACAGTTCCCCACAAGTGATTTGACTTTGACTGATGATGACCCAGAAGTAAAAAAGGAGTTAAAGGTAAATGCTGTGGTCTTGCAGAATGGACAAAATGCCACAAGTCAACTTCTCCATTACTTCTCAGAATGGAAACGTCTGAAAGTTGCAGTTGCCTGGGTTTTGAAACTGCGGAAAATTCTGTTGGAGCTGAGTCGTAAACGAAAGGAGTTGTCTTTGGAGCCGATTGACAGTGTTGTTGTAAATGCAAAACTACAGGAATTTAAAGCATCTCTGAGCAGACAAAGTTTGACTTTGGAGGATCTGTATAAGGCAGAGATTGGCATAATTCGTTTCAGTCAACAGGAACAATTTCAAGAGGAAATTGCTGAGCTCAAGGAGGGAAGTACTGATGTTAAAAGAAACAGTTCTGTCTATAGTTTGGATCCTATGTTGCATGATGGACTGCTGCTAGTGGGAGGAAGACTTGGTAAGTCAGCTATGCCAAGTGAAAGGAAGCATCCCATCTTGTTATCGAAGGATCAGCATGTGTCACATCTTATACTTCGAGACATTCATGAACAACTGGGTCATGGTGGCAGAAATCAGGTTATCTTTCACTAGTTGCATTCACTCGTTTCCCAAAGTCATCTTGAATGTTGAATTTTCAATACAACTGAAATATTTGAGAGAACATCACATAAGCTAACTTCATAAATAGATGTTGATTTTCCTAAAAATTTTTTTTTAAATGCACCATTATAGTAATTAGCGTTCCCTTTGGTTGGGCACTTTGAACTTGGTTTACATTACTATAATTTTTTTCCTGTTAATGTCGTAATGCATTATGAAGTCAGAGTTATTTGATTTTCAAAGGAAGAAAAGTAATAAATATGTTTCTTTTAGAATGTGATCTTATAATTAAAGTATTAGTGTATTTTTAGTGTTCATTAATGCACTTTTCAAAATTTCTTTTTTCATAAATACCCTGATATGCTTTAATTTGGATTTATATAATCCTTAAATCGTGTGTGGTACTATGCTAATATCACACACAGACTTAAGCATTCAGCACGTGCATCACAACAATGGTAACAATTCAATATCATTTATTTTCATTACTTGTAACAATAACCATTTTATTTGCTCTTTTTGTTGTGCTACTACTGACACAAGACAGCAAATACAATTGTCAAATAAAATCAACAGCTATAAAACAAAGCAACTGTATAATTTATTCATACCGCAATGCACTCTGGGAGTCAGTGAGTAGCTATACTAAGTCATGAGTAAACCTAAATGAAAGGATCAAGTACCCCCTACAGTTCTTTTTTAGTTACTAGAACTCTCGTGTAAGTAAACTATACTGACTAAGCATCTGTCAGTACAACATACTATTCCTATTTCACTTTACTTAGTTTATTCAAGGCAATCGGTTTGCATGCTTTTTTTAAGTAAGCCCAACTAATTAGATTTTACAGTGTATAGAATAATATAAAGTAGCATGATTTCTGCCTCATTCTGAGATATGAAATCATGTCAGATCACAAAAAGAAGTTATTTCAAACATTCGACTGATGCTATGAAGTGAATTTGGAGTAAAAACATGTCATTATATGTACTCTTTGTTGGACAACAGGTTTGTAATCTTTCCTTGTTTTTTCATGGTAACCAATTAGCAAGATAAACTAACATACAAAACCAGTTAGGCCTACTTGACAAGCAGTTTCATTCAATATATTAATGTATTGTATTACCATGTGAACTCTGATTGGAAGGTTGAGAGGTAATCATGTTTATGCAATGATCTGTTTGAATGAAGATGAAGAGTCCTGATACATTCTCATTAACTCTTTATTTGGTTAAGGAAATCTCTGACTAGTAATTATTCCAATAGTGGCTAGTATCTTTTTAAATATTACTAGTAAGCATTAGTTAGATACTAGTACTTATATTAGATACTAGATATTAGATCTCCATAGAAGTCAATGTCAAAAAAAAAAATTTGGTACTAGTAACAATTGAATAATTACTAGTCCCTATTGAAATAAGTACTATCATAATAAATAAGTATCTTGTATCTAACAAATACGATCTAGTATCTAATAGATAAGTAGTATAATGATAAGGACTAGCATCTAATGAATAAGTACTACTGTCTATTTAATAGTTACTAGTCTCTAATAATTGAGTACTACACAGCAGTACTATACAGCAGGCAATTTCACTGTGCAATCTAAAAAAAGGAATTAATGAACAGTGCACAATTCAATACAGAGTCTCAGTACACAATAACACATCATGGGCCACTGATACGCAGTACATAATATGAGCAGTGCAGTCAAAATGTTTTGAAGTATTTGATTATGTATTTATTTATGTATTGCTTTGATTGCAAGGAGAAAAGCAAAGAAGTATAGACTGAGGGGTGTTAGGTGGTCTTATGAGATTATGAAACACTTCTGAGACCTGAGAAGAGTATCTAGACGATATGTTTGGATATGTCTTTAATGTCACTTTGTGTAGGGTCACAAATTGACTTTATATGAACATAATGCAAATTCTAGAACTTTAACCACACATTGAAATACAGCTACTTCAACTGCTTACTTGTTTCGTTTGGTGCTGGCAATCCAAACAACATTTAAAATCACGTTCATTGCAGACTAACAGGCTGTCACATTCTAAAGTGGTGGAAATTAATCCATCATTGAAATGCAGAAATCCCTGATGGAAAGGAATAAACTTAAGGTAAACGTAAGAGTTAAACTCATGTTACATCTGTAACTCAGATTAGCAATTAGCATGGTGGTAGGAAACTCAATAGCATTAAAACTTCCTGTTTGTTGCTCACTGAAATGAATTCCACCTTCATCACAGAGAAAACACAGAAGACGTTCTCTGCCACCATGAATGCTATGAATGCTTTTCTCATGCTTTCCTTTTCCCTGTTTATTCAGTTCATATGCAAAGGTGAGTCTTTTTTGTGTGGCCTTATAACTGATTCTGTATTATAAAACTAGTATTTTAAATAACAGAATCAATGACCATTGTTATGCTAATAGTCTCTATGAAAAGAAGATTTGATTTGTGAGTTGTTGTTTTTTGCAGTGGATGGAGCCATGGCGCTGCAACAGAAAATCTCACTGACCAAAGCAGAGGAAAAGTTAGCCATTATAGACTGTCATTTACACACGCTGCTGGGACTACATCCACTGGTATCAGCAAAAAGATCGAGAAACCTTAAAGAGAATTCTGTATGCTGACATTAATGATGGATCCGCCAAAAATGATGTTGGTTTTGAATCCATAAAATCAGAAAAAAAAGCATCAAATCATTTTGTTTTGAAAATCACCAAACTGAAAAAAGAGCATTCAGCGTTGTATTACTGTGCTTGTTGGGTCTCAGGCAGCACAGTGAGCCAAAAAAACTGAAGCCCCGCACAAAAAAACACCCAATCCTTCCTCCAAAGATAAAAACTCGTGACAAAATAAGGGTTAACTGGAGTTCTGTCTTCTGTGCAACAGAAAGAGAGTGTACACAACTTTTCAAAAAGTATATTTTTCAAGTTAAAAATATCATGCATTTTATAATCTAAATATAATTATCAATTATAAGTTTTTTTATGCTTGTTCTATTTGAGCTGAACTAACTATGCCTTTTTTTCATATGGTCAAAAATATAATATTAAAAAAGAAAGGAAAAAACTTACTGACCTTACCAAAGAGAGAACCAAAAATAGTGTGAACCTGTATCACATTTATATCATAAACCTCAAAGTCAAATTCAGATTAGTATTAGGACAGGAAACTTCCTGTTTGCTGCTCATAGACATTAATTCCACCTTCATCCACGATAAAAGACAGAAGCTCATTAGTCTTGTATCTGCCATGATGAGTCCTCAGCTACAATTATCCTTTTTGCTCTTTATTCTCCTTGTATGTAAAGGTGAGCATTTCAATGTGTGACCATTTTACCTTCATATAATTATCATTCTATGGTACCATAAATGCTTTTTAAAAAAAATAGGAAATCTTAGCGTAGCCAGTGTTCTTGTTTTATCAATATATGTGTGAAAATGTGTTTGTTTTTTTGCAGTGGATGGAGCTGTGGAGCTGCAACAGGAAATCTCACTGACCAAAGCAGAGGAAAAGTTAGCCATTATAGACTGTCATTTACACATAAGCTGCTGGGACTACATCCACTGGTATCAGCAAAAAGATCGAGAAACCTTAAAGAGAATTCTGTATGCTGACATTAATGATGGATCTGCCAAAAATAATGTTGGTTTTGAATCCATAAAATCAGAAAAGAAAGCATCAAATCATTTTGTTTTGAAAATCACCAAGCTGAAAAAAGAGCATTCAGCGATGTATTACTGTGCTTGTTGGGTCTGGAGCTCAGTCAGCACAGTAAATATAAAGACTGAAGCTTTGCACAAAAACTGCAGGGTTCCTGTCTTTATCAGAAACCACAAAATTGTCTCTAAACTTTATATAAATATACTACTGTAGCTCAAACAGTAGAGCATGGTGCTAATAACACCAATGAGTTTGATTCAGGGAATACATGAAATGATCAAATGTATGAATGCAATGTAAGCTGTGACTGCCAAATGCATAAATGTAAATGTTTACATTACATGGGAATTTCACTTTTATTTTTTCCAGAAATAAACAACGTAACCAGATTCCGCTTACTGTTCTTGAAAAACGGCTCTGAGCCTGAGCTGCCATCCTTCATGAACCTCAATACAAACTCAGATTAACATAAGGACGGGAAACAGCCTCCCATTTGTTACCCATATGCAGTTGATAACAAAATATATTATGATAGTTTTAAAGTGCTATTAGATGAAAAACTGTATAATTTGCAAGTGCAAAGGGTAATAGACAAAAATCAACTGATACTGAATATGAAAACCTGAAAAGAGAAATTGGGTTCCGATGCCGTTCGCTGACATAAATCTACATTTTTTTATGTTTTTGAAAGAAGTCTCTTATGCTCTCCAAGGCTGCATTTATTTGATCAAAAATAAAGTAAAAACAGTATTTCTGTGAAGAAAAATGGTACAAAATAAACAACGTAACCAGATTCCGCTTACTGTTCTTGAAAAACGGCTCTGAGCCTGAGCTGCCATCCTTCATGAACCTCAATACAAACTCAGATTAGCATAAGGACGGGAAACAGCCTCCCATTTGTTACCCATATGCAGTTGATATCAAAATATATTATGATAGTTTTAAAGTGCTATTAGATGAAAAAATGTATAATTTGCAAGTGCAAAGGGTAATAGACAAAAATCAACTGATACTGAATATGAAAACCTGAAAAGAGAAATTGGGTTCTGATGCCGTTCTGTTCACAAATAGGGTTCACTGTCCCTATGCCATCTAAGCTGCTCAAAGCTCATTTTCTTTTTTTTTTCAGAGAAAGTGCCACATTGTGTACAAGGAAGTCAGATCTATTACCAATCGTTTTGTTTGCAAGTAGCATATTAGGTTTTTGGACAAGACTTTATGTATGCTGACATAAATCTACATTGTTTTAAAACAGTATTTCTGTGAAGAAAAATGGTACAAAAGCTGTCACTGGAGTGGTACTTTTTCAAAAGTTACACCTTTGTACCTAAAGGGTCCATGATATACATAAGGACGGGAAACAGCCTCCCATTTGTTACCCATATGCAGTTGATAACAAAATATATTATGATAGTTTTAAAGTGCTATTAGATGAAAAACTGTATAATTTGCAAGTGCAAAGGGTAATAGACAAAAATCAACTGATACTGAATATGAAAACCTGAAAAGAGAAATTGGGTTCCGATGCCGTTCGCTGACATAAATCTACATTTTTTTATGTTTTTGAAAGAAGTCTCTTATGCTCTCCAAGGCTGCATTTATTTGATCAAAAATAAAGTAAAAACAGTATTTCTGTGAAGAAAAATGGTACAAAAGCTGTCACTGGAGTGGTACTTTTTCAAAAGTTACACCTTTGTACCTAAAGGGTCCATATTGGTACACCTGATTAGTCCCTAACACCCCAGTGACAACTTTTGTACCTTTATTTTTGAGAGTGCGATTTAAAATAACTCTTTTCTATATTAATCTGTTTCAAAATGTAATTTATTCCTGTTTTGTCAAAGCTGAATTTTCAGCAGTCATTACTGAAGTCTTCGGTGTCACATGATCCTTCAGAAATCATTCTAATATACCGATTTGCTGCACAATAAACATTTCTTATTATTTTCAGTATTATTTTCCGTGAAATGTCCATTAGAAACATTTCTGAAGTATCACGTGACACTGCGGTAATGGCTGCTGAAAATTAAGCTTTGCCATCACAGGAAAAAATGACAGTTTAAAATAGAAAACAGTTATTTTAAGTTGTTAAAACATTTCAAAATGTTACTAATTTTACTGTATTTTTGATCAGTTAAGTCTTGGCAAAGCATAAGAGACTACTTTCAAAAACATTAAAACCGCCTATGCTAATTTTATATATGTGTAATACTAAAGCACAGAGTAGATGCTGTAGAATCTGTCACATTTGAATCATGAACCACAAAACAAACTCAGATTAACATGAAGGCCGGAAACTTAATATCATAAACCTCCCATATGACCTCCCCTCATCCCAGAATGAAGACAGAAGCTCTCCAGACACTCTCTGCCATCATGAGTCTTCAAATGCAGTTATATTTTTTGTTTCTCATTTACCTTTTATGTAAAGGTGAGTCTTCTCATTTTGAAGTTTTCAATATACCATTATTTTCTCTGTTATAATTTTCAAGTTATACACATTAACATGATATTTATATCAGCTATTATATCTTACCTAGGGCAACATACTGTTTTTAAGTCAAGTCTGATTGTTATTTATTTTATTTTTTTTGCAGTGGATGGAAATGTGAAAATGCAACAGAAAATCTCATTGACCAAATCTGTGGAAAAGACAGTTGTTATAGACTGTAATTTTCCATCAGACTGCATTGGCTACATTCACTGGTATCAACTAAAAGAGGGACAAACCTTAAGAAGAATATTATATTCATCAATTTCAGGTGGAGCCACAAACAATGATGCTGGTTTTGAATCATTTAAAATAGATAGGAAACCGTCAAATTTGGCTCTGAAAATACCTGAACTGAAAAAAGAGCATTCAGCGGTGTATTACTGTGCCTGCTGGGTCTCAGGCGGCACAGTAGTAATAAATATTAACACACTGTACAAAAACTCAGCAGGCTGCTTTAATCTGAAACCACAAGCCACAAGTTTTTATGATATAAAAGCCATCTGCTAAACACTGAATCAATGAATTTCATGCACTATAAATAGTGTTTGCTGATCCTGAACACTTGGGAAAAGAAGGACAAGGTTTAAAAGGGCAAGGAATGACATTTTAAATGATGAAGGACAAATGTGCTGATGAATAATAAGAAACTGTAAGCTGTAGCATTTAAGGAATCAACAGAATTGAACTAGCTGCTCAGATAAGCAGACAAAAGGCCTTCACTTGAAATCATTTTTAAATTAACTGATTAATATTAATTTTTTACTAAAAGTTTAGTGGGTCCCCTTAGCCACAGCCCACCGTGTTCCCACTGTGGAGTCAAATCCCAGCTTGTTGTCCGGCCATGAGTCTGTTGGAAGACTTGTAAATAAACTATTGCAGTCCCTACTGGTAACAGAGTGATATGGCACACAGTTATTGCTGGATCTGCTCAATGCAGAAGTAATTTAAAAGTGTTTTAGCACCTCAGTGACCAAAATCAAGATTAATATTCATTTTTTTCTTTCTTAGCCAATATTAAAAACTCTACAGGGATTTTCTACAACATGAAGCAACAGCAGATGCTCTTTTGCACAAGCTGAACCTTTTTGTTCAAGAACAAATGACTGTGGGTTACAAGAAAGTCTTTGGTTCGGGTACAAGACTTTATGTGACAGGTAAGAAAAAATTCATATAATTAAGGTCTTCTAGGCAGATTTTAAGCATTGTAAACTTAATTTCAAACCAATTACTTGTGTAATTCAGCTGGAGACAGAGAGAAGAATAGCTAGAATAGCAATTCCACACTGCTTAACTAGTGTGCTTGTTTGCGTAAAAAAGGAGAAAATATGTTAAAGTCATAGTTCACTCAAAATGAAAAGTCTGTCATCATTTACTCCCCCTCATATCATTCTAAACATGTATGACTTTCTTCTGTGGAACATTGTTTTGCCCATACAATGAAAATAAAAAGGGGTTCAGTGTTGTGGAGCCCATTGACTTTCATTGTACAAACAAAAACAGTAGAAACATTCTTCAAAATATCTTTTGCATTATATAGAAAAATAAAGTCATGGATTTTGAATGGCATGACGGTGACAGTGACATTATTTTCATTTTTGTGTGAACTATACCTTTAAAATAGTGTAGACCATCAGGAACAATGGTCTAAATCAATTATATACCAGGCTAGAAGGTTTTGGATAGTTCAGAAGTATTTGTAATAGACTTAATCTGAGTGGGCTACTGGATCAAAAGATTTGGATCTGGAACTCGGCTGATTGTAACCGGTAGGAAACAGTGTCAGAATTTCTTCAAATGCATAAAATTATATAATTTTTAAGTAAAAACTTTGCCAGTCATCCTTTTTTTTTGTTGTTGTTGCTTATTTGCTCACTGATGACTGAAGCTATGTTCAACGTGTTTCTCTCAAGGTTCACAGGTTAAGTCACCAAAGTTGTATGGATACCTACCGTCAAAAAAATACATTGACAAACATGACAAACAGACAATGTTATGCCAGGCAAGTGGCATGTTTCCTGACTTGGTGAAATTCACATGGAAAAAAAAGAGCGAAACAGGAGACTGGACGGATGTACCAGAGGAAAATGTTGTGGAACAGAATAACAAAAATGCAGTCACTGTGACAAGTATGATGATTATAGATAAAAACACGGCCGAAAACAACGACTACCAATGCATTGTTGCCCATGAGGGAAACACTGATAAACCCCAAACTCTTGAAATGAAGAGAGGTAATTTGAAGAAACTTTGATTTACTACAAATTCCATGGAAATAAAGTTGAATACAACTGATACGGTTTTAGACACAGAGAGCTTGGATTATAAATGATTATTTCTTATTATATATGAAAACCTCATTAAAACCTTAATTAAATCAAAGAATTAATTAGAATTAAAAGTATGTTTTTATTTGAGTTAAACATTACAGTGTTAACATATGGATGAAACTGTAAAATTGTATGACATTCAGAAATACATGTGTGTGTGTGCGTATTTAATTTTTGTGACTGTATTGTTATATTTTAGAAGACAGTAACCCATCAAAAGAATCTAAAGTTGATCAGAACCCACCAACATGTGCACCCAGCACTGAGGAGACCATAAAAAAGCAAATATCAGGTGAATAAATGAAAAATTAATAGATAACTATATATACATTTGGATGGATTTTTTTTTTTTTACTATTTTTGTATTTCAAAATCTTATTTCCAAGCCAAAATGTAAACATTTAAATTATATTTTTGAGAGTGTGATCATTTGTACATTTTCTTTTTATGTTTCAGAAAGTCATTTAACCGACTGTTATGATTATTATAGAGTCACTGAACTATTCTGATCTAACTGATCCTATTTGTCTTAATACTTTTATTCACACTGTACCTTAATGGACCAAAAAGAAAAGAAAAAAAACGTACATTGTCAAAACATTCCTGCTAAAACACCCATCTGTGGGACGCCTAAGTTTACTTCACTATATTACAATTAAATCCTAATCTAATCATGACAAACTATATATCGTTGGAAAGGTCTAAGGCTCCTAAATAGTTATTTTACCAATGTTTTTGTTAAAAATTATGTAGGAAAAGTAATAGATTACTTTTTGACAAGAATGCACCTCAAAAATCTACATCATAACAGGAGTTCTGCTCTTAATAATTTTTGACAAGAGTGCACCTCAAAAATCTACATATACAGGAGTTCTGACCTTTGTCAAAAAAAGTCTTCTTTGTTGCCTTTTTCTCTGTCGCACTTTAGAAATCATCAGAAATGATATATCAATTGAAAACTTTAAATCTCAAAATTCATCCTTCGAAACCCATTTTAAAATCAAACATTGCATTACCATGAAAATGGTACATCAATATCATGTTACAAAATGTTTTCGTTCATGAATTATAAAAATTTAAGTTTGGTTCTATGTTCAAAAATGTGAGTGACAGTTAAGGGGTTAATTCACATGTATTGTTACCTAAGATCCTGATGTTGATCGAAAACATAATTTATGCAGATATGTTATGCGTGGTACCTATATATAGTATGAATAAAATTATTAACATGTAAATGTTTTTCATAAAAGCATTTAACTTTTGTTTTGTTTTTTTACAGGAGATTCAGAGCAAATACCCAGTATGTTCCTGTTTGTCTACGCATATGGTGTCATGCTCATGAAGAACGGAATATATTTTTGTGCTGTGTCTATCTTTCTATTAAAGCGAAAAGCTGGAAGAAAGAAAGACGAAAGCTCTTAGAGATTTAATGCTAAGATAAGATAAATATCAAGCAAGCAAAGGTTTATTATATTTCGCTGACTAAAGCATAGATGCATATCTATATATTATCTCTGCTTAACCGTATTGCTTTTAAATTCGTTGTAGATCTGCTTTGCAACATTTATTTTTGTATCTTTGAAATGCAATATTTAGATTTTTAAAAATGTGTAATGTACCCAAATTTAAAATGTGTTTTGTTTTCCCATTGTATTCAGTTTTTTTTTGCATTCTCAGAATAAAATCTGCTCATAAAATAAATGAAATGTTATTTTTAGATGTGTAATAAAAGGAATTCTCTATAAATGCACTTTTTCAATTCTGAAAAATGAAACTCTTTTAATAAATCATGCTTGTGTGAGGTTATCTTAAAAATACAAATGAAATGATCATATAAAAAGATGATTGCCTTTATGCATTTTATCCTAGACATTATCAATAAATCAAAATACCAATAAAATACGGTATGTATCAGATAGGAATTTAATTCGGTGCCAATAATTCATATCAACATCATAAAAATACTATAATAATAATAATAATAAACTTGACTATTAATGTCTGCTAAATTACTGCCGAAAATGTACAATTTTCCGGTAACACTTTACAATGTTTCATTAGTTAACAGTAGTTAACTGTATTAGTTAACATGAACTAAGCATGAACAATACTTCGACAGCATTTATTTGATCTTAGTTCATGTTAATTTGAACATTTACTAATACATTATTAAAATCAAGTTTTATTTGTTAACATTAGTTAATGCACTGTGAATTAACATGAACTAACAATGAATAACTGTATTTTCATTAACTAACATTAACAAAGATGAATAAATACTGTAACAAATGTATTGTTCATTGTTAGTTAATATATTAAACTAATGGAACCTTATTGTAAAGTGTTACCAATTTTTCTATTTAAAATTTACTAAAACTGAATAACACTTTACGTCTTTATATGGTTTACTACGCTACAAAAGAGCATTTCTTGTATCTGTTCAAAACATTAATTACGTTTAAAGATCCAAACCCTTGACATGAATGTGAAAACATCACGATGGTGATTGAAACTGCTGCGGTAGGAAAATGTGGTTGGGTATGTACACACCACAGGCGGAGGCGCTTACTGGAAAGAAAACATGCAGCCGTTTAACCTCAGTATGATTGGCTGATCATTTATTAGCGGCTGCAGGGTGTTTGTCTTGTTAATCTAAGCTGTTATTTGTGGGCGAGGAGGTTGCACTATCCGTGAGAGCACAAACTGACTCTCAGCTGGGGCTTCCGCTCCCCTCGCTTTCAGGCTGTAGAAACGCATGCATAAAGACTCACATTTAATAAAAGCAGTAATTGTTTTAATGCATAACGAAAGAAGAATACAATCTGCCATCATCCTGCATACTTGAGGCTTTGTGATAGGTACATACTGTATGGAGATTCTCAAATTAATTTAAGAAAACCGGAGGTCCCAGACCTGCACCAGGCACATAAGCCCTTATTAAGTAAGCATGGCACAAGTAAACTCAACAGGAAGTAGATTTCACTTACTTAAATAAGATGATTTAGGAATGCTTCCTGAAGTGGAGCCAAAAAAACATAAATCCATGCATCATCACAAGTCATATATTTCTTCATTTAAGTGCATTTCATGCAAAACTAGGCAAGTCCTTTATTTTACAAGTAAATCAAGCCTATATCATCTCTCTGTTCATTCCAAAAACTCACAGACTGGCAGAAAACGCATTAAAAAAATAAAACAGATGGGAAAAACATGAAATCTTCACAGTGCAGACCTGAGACTATACTGCTATTCACATTTAGGTCCTCTCCAGTGATGTATGTGAGATCAGAGTTAATACACATATGGAGCTTATAGCATAAACGTGAGACGGCAGTCGTTTTGTTACACAGAAGCAGTTGAAGAGTGTCATGTGAAAACAAGCTAAATGTCGTGTTCAACAGTGATATCATTTGATGGTTAAGTTCAAAATACACATTAAAATCCTTCATTTTTTCAATCCATACTGCATAAACCATAGGTTTTGTTTTTTTGTTCAGTGGAAAAAAAATTAAGACACACAAAAAATCGATTGCACTAAGAGCTTGTGTGGGCAGATAGAGACAGATAAACAAACTGCTGATCATGGTGATAGTAGATCTAAGGCAGAGCGACTGTCTAGTTCTGGTCACCCATGTACAAAAACCCATATTAAGACACACGGCGCGAGGTCGAGCAGCGCTGGAAGAGTTGTACTCTGAAAGTCAGTGTTTAATCTGAGCTCCTAATAAAAAAGCAAAATAACAACCTATTATTTACATTATTTAGATTAGATCAACTGAGGAAGAAAAACATTTGATAAAATAACTATTCATATTAATATTATTAATATTAATACCTGCTAGACGATGGGCTTCTCAAGATCATGTTTATCATCAAGGTCTTCATCGGAGTCTACAGAAGCAAAAGATCATATTAGTGTGATTAACATCAATGTTCGCATCAGAACATGGCTGTTGTTTGCACACAACAAACAAGCCGAAAAAAAAACACCAGTGAAGATGTTTATATAAATGCACAAGGTATGTAATATTCATAAAAATATTCAAGCTTTCAATTTTTTCCTATTAATAAAGTACACATAAATCTGTTGTTTGTGATGCTTTTCTAAGCAACAACTGAAAAACTGAAATAATATTGAAAAATGAATATATATATAAACGTTGAGTAAGTATTCATTCTATTTAAAAGCTCTGTTTACTAAGATGAACATCTTTCTGAAAAAAAAAAAATCAGCACAGTAAAGTGATCTTTTTTTAGCATGTGAATCTAAAGCATACAAAGGCATAGAGTGATGCAAAAGACATGTGCGATTGTTTAAAACGAATGCATAAAATATAAAAGGGACACATAGTGTAGCAATGTCAAAAAGAGTTTAGTTGCCCACAACGGACTGGACACCGCTGATTCAATTATCAAGAAGAGCAAAGAAAGAATAGAGAAGCACAAACAAAACAAAACAAAATTTTAAAAAAAGCTGTTAAACTAGAAATACTGTAAATGAGAAAATCTAGAGATCTACTGAAGATTTTTTCAGGATTCTTTAATGATTTAATGATTTTGTTTGGAAGATTATAAATGTCTTTACTGTCACTTTTGATCAGTTTAATGCATCCTTGCTAAA
>NW_015639757.1:505416-521000 GCF_001515625.1 Sinocyclocheilus rhinocerous | reverse complement strand
GGTAAAAGATAACAGTTGTATACGAATGCTTTTCTCCTCAGCTCTTGGCTGTGTTTTGCAGCCTTGATTCCGGCATATGCAGTTTGAAAAAAAATACTGACTCCAAACTTTTGAACAGTGTGTGTGTGTGTGTGTGTGTGTGTGTCTGTGTGTATATACACATATATATACACATACATATACATATGTGTGGAGTAGATTTTGGAACCGATTTTGTGTGAAAATATATCATAAAAGTGGTTTGTTTTGTTGAAACATCTTATAAGTTTATAAGGAGGCAAGGTGGGCTTTTCACCACAGGTGGTAAAAAGGATCCCCAGCATGGGGCAAAAGGCTCAAAGTATTTATACAAATACTTTAACTAAAGTACTATGTTTAGAATAGTTTTGAATAGTATCCGAGGTAATAGTTGTTCAAAACAATCATTTTAGCAAGGTTTGTGCTGTTTTCTGTTTATTTTGATAAATAAAATAATTTCTTTTAGTTTAATAAATACACTGTCATTAAAATATTCATTGTCCAGAATAGAAAGAATTATAATAATAAAGATTCCGGAAGCACTGAAGGAGAACCCATAATAATTGAATGTAATCTTACAGTAGTAACAATAAATACGATATTGTATTATATGATATGATTAATATCATATTTTTATATATGATGGTGTTATTATAAATATGGTGATTATCTCTGAGGTGGACACCCAACTTAATATATGATATTTGCCATACAAATAATCAACTTTAGTGTGTATTACATATAAAATTATAATGGAGCAAAATCTACAATTTATTAATAGGAAATGGTATATTTTCGCAAAGCTCTTTAATACAGCTGCAACACCTCTAAATACATTTTTCCTTGAATATCTCAAACCGCTCACCGCAGTGCACCTGAGCTCTGACAGTGGCATTTCCTGGAAAATATGTGTCTGTTAATGTTGTATAAACGTGGTGAGAGCATTATATCCCTCGTTTGTAACCGTGATCGGTTTAAATAAACAATGACTACAAAAAAATGTAACAAACAAAAAAATAAACAATACATAAACATCCACAAAATGTTGCAAAGTCACTAATCGTTTAATCAATGAACCAGACAGAACAAGTTATTACAACTTATAAAAGACATGACTGTAGGTTTCCATGTGGCCCTGAGAACCATTTCCATGCTTGTTCTGCTAGTATTGAACAGTTAGTCATTTATTACCTGCCATGGACTCAGGAGGAGAGTAGAACTGGCCTTCTGAAACGGGTCCTGGGTATAAAAGAGGTTCTCGATCTAGTGCATTTTGCACTGAAAGATGCCCTATCACACAGGACACACGTGTTAGCTAAACACCATGATACTGACATACTGTAAGAGCAAATGAGTCCCAATCAGCATAAGTTATAATGTCATCTATGTCCATTAGCCTTTAGTGATCATTGTTATGACTACTGTTTCTCGTCTCACTGTAATTAGATAATAGATTCTCACTGATTTCATCACCAGCCTCCTGGGGCAGGACTTTGAAGTCCAGCAGCCACGTCTCTATCCATGCCAGAATGAAGGAGACAATGGGCAACAAATACCCAAAAGCTCCCTGTGACAGAAGCTGGACAACAGAACAACATTTTTGGGTCAATGCAAAAAAGTTTATAAATCTCTAATAAAAAAGTTGAATGAAAAACATCTCATACCTTTGATACAACTACTTTCACTATTAAAAAACCAGTTGTAATTGCTGTAGTTATCTGTAATGAAGAAATGTAGAGATATGATGATCATTACATTAATCTACACAACTTTTAAAACCATACAACTATACGTTTAAGTGAAGCTTAGTCGAATTATTTTAATCGAGCAACTCATGTTAAGAACTGGACTAAGAAAAATCCCGCAAATTATTAAAAATAATTTATAGCAAAGCAACAATGCCCTCTGGTGGAGGATGGAGAAATATAAAGTATTTAGCCACTTACCGCAATGGCCCACCAATGGCGCAGCTTACACACTGCATAGGCCAGAATCAAGGCTGCAAAGCGGAACACAGCCAAGAGCTGAGGAGACAAACATTCATACACTAACATTATCCTTTGCTTCCATATATGCAACATTGATAATAAGAAAGTTCTTTCTTTCTGGTTTCTGGTTTCTTGACCACTGAAGGGAGGATCTTGTGACACTTAAGGCTGCTGAAAATTCAGCTTTGCCATCACCGGAACAAATTAAATTTTAAAAATATACAAAAACAGAAAACATTTTAAATGTGACCCTGGACCACAAAACCAGTCATATTGGGTCAGTATTTTTTAGTATTTTTAAAATACAAAAATACATTAGTTTATTTTGATACTTGGTGTGGCTGCTGTATTTTGTAGTTTATTTTGATACACTTAAAATTAAGGTATTTGGTATTTTATTTTAAAATACATTTTGATGTATCTTTGCCCATCCCTGTCTACAAATATACCCAAGCGACTTGAGACTTGAGAGGTTTTGTGGTCCAGGGTCACAAATTGTAATAATATTTTATAATATTACTGTATTTTTGCAGCCTTGGTGACCATTAAAGTCTGAAAACTTTCATATGGTAGTGTATAATGTAATAAATCTTTCAAGACTGGTTTATCAACATTTCATAAACGATTTGTTACATTAAAACTTCAGTTTAAAGAATGCGGTGAGGTAGCATTTTAAAAATGGCATCACTGTGTATTAGCATAAATTTAGACCACACAACAGCTTACAGGGCAAAGTCTGCACAGGCTAATGTCCCAAATACAGAGTTGTCTTGAAAAAATAGTAACAAGAACAACATGCTTTTTTTTCAACCCAGCATCACACTATAACAGGAACTCTCACATTTAAACATTTAAAAACAACATTTTTTAAACTCTCATTTCAGTGCACCAAAGAACAACTAGATGTGTATATCAAGGAAACAAACCATTTTATAAGCATGTGACCCCTAGATAGAAGGGTTAAATAGTTAAATTCTGTCATCATGTCCTCACATGCATGTTGTTCCAAACCTGTAAGGCTTTCCTTCTTTGATAAAGAACATAGAGCCCGACCGATATATCGTTTCGCCGATATTATCGGCCGATATGAGCCTGTCGCCGATAAGCTTAAGTCTATGGAAAACCATTGAAACTTTGAACGGCCATATCTCCGTAACGGCGCGGCGAATCCGCACCAAATTCGGGGGATCCCTTCAGCTCGAGGAACCCTCTCGAACGCGAATCGAGTGTACGTCTCGAGGCCCTCTTTCGAATGAGACCACTGCCGCGTCAATAGCCCCCGGGGTTCGTGAGTTACGGGTGGTTAAATTCGCGGTCCGGCGCCAACCGATCTAGCGATCCCGGGGGGCTACCGAAGCGCGGAGGGTGGCGTTCGAGAGGGCTCCTCGAGCTGAAGGGATCCCCCGAATTTGGTGGAGATCCGCCGGCGCGTTCGCGAGATAGTGACACCAGCCAACACTTTCACTTCAGTAAGGAGGTCTCTTGTTCAGGCAGCAGCATTCAAGCGTTGTCTTATTCGACCACAAGTGCCCTGCGAAGTGGACTTTACATGAAATTCCGCAATGGTTCCAGTTCCAAGGGAACATACACGTTGCATTCAAAGGGCATTAAAGTGCACGAGACGTGAATTTATATTTATTTACAGAGGTAAATTATGTGTATTTATTTACAGAGGTAAATTACTTCACACTTCTCTAGTAAGTTCCGTCTGTGTGTGAAGACAGTAGCGCAAATCCGTGAATGAATGTTCCAAAGTGAATTATAAGTGTTTCATCACCACATTTGAGTGATCATTGCAAAAAATGTGTTTATGTATATATATTCTGTTTATGTATATACTGTATTCTATATATAGTACCAGTCAAATGTTTGGACACACGAATGGGAAAGTGTTCAAACCTTTGACTGGTACTGTACTATAATATTCACAAAGAATATCGGCCAATATATCGATATCGGCCTTTTTTTTAAACTCCCAAATATCGGTATCGTATCGGGCCCAAAAAAAAACATATCGGTCGGGCTCTAGAAGATACTTTGAAAAATGTCATACAATGAAAGTCAGTAAGGTTCTTTGTTATTTTGTACGCTACTGACTTACAGTATATGCACAAAACTTTCTTCAGAATATATTCCTCTGTGTTCCACAGGAGAAAAAAAGTCATACACATTTGGAACGACATCAAGGCTAGTAAATGATTACAACATTTTCATTTTCGGGTAAACTATCCCTTTTAGATCATTAATCATTAATTCACAAACAAGGCTTAACCCTAGTCCTAGACTAAAATGCATGATTGCGCTGTCTTGACTGAAAGCAGCTTGCACTGACATGCCTTAAAATATGTGTGCCAGTGATTTGTATCAAGATGCACACCAGTAATGTTTTTTCTAAAGCACATTTTTAAAAAACTACTTAAATGTCCCAATTTAACTAAGGCCTAATCTTGGCTTAATCTAAGCCCTGTCTGTGAAACCAGGCCTAAGTTTTCCTGGGCAGAAACTGTGGTTGAAAGAGCGTAAGTGAGGTCATATGTTAAGTGAGAAGAGTCATCCTTGAAAAGGGAACTGTGGGATGGACTGGCCCTAATATTTTACCACCACCAGTTTCATCATTATTCACACCTATAAAGGCTGGTGATTTCCCTGCTAAAGCATCAAAATGTAATATATCTTAAAAAGCCGGTCCTATTTTCTTGTGCAATAGGTTAGGAATTCCCAAACTTTTTTCTCAGCCAAACTCATCTGACCTAAAATATTTACTTGAAATTCCTTCTCAAATTTTAAGGTCATATTTCTGAAATAGAGGGTATTGTATAAGCCAGTACTTACAAATATGTCAAAAAAAGATTTGTGGTAATTATATTCCAACACCTCTTTTCTCAGCTGCTCTTGTATTCCTCCGTTGACCTGGATAAAGATAAACAAAAAATGTAAAAACTTATATATGCATTCAAACAAAATGCAGTGCAACTAAATCAGTATTACACTGGTGTTTTTTCACATATATTTAAAAGATGTTAAGAACTTCACATTATTAATAATATCTCGTGGAAATGTATTACTACAACATACATTGAGCTCAATGATCCACAGCAAGGTGACAAACAAAAGGTCAAAGGTCACAAACAAGCAAAATGTTCTTCGGACATCAGAGATGCACTTCTTCTCTCCTTCATAGGACTCGATACGGGCAGAAATGTGTGTTGAGTTAATGTTGCCCACACTGCTGCTGCATTGGCTGTCCATGACTCGTCAGTCCCGTCCACTCGTGTCACTCCATTCACACTCACTCTTCTGGAAAGCCAGACTCTGTAGTCATGCCTAGTTCTGAAATACATGCAAAGTGGAGGCATTTTACACAGCGATCAAAGGTTTATAGTTATTACTGTCCTTTGATCAGGACTTGTGATGTCTTAAAATCAACAAAACCACCAAACATTCTGTACAGTCACTGAGTGGATATACCCAAAACACACACACACACGTGGGGCTGGGTATCGTTCAAAAATTTTCGATATCGATACCGATACCGGTTCCTGAACGATACTTTTTCCGATACCAATTTTATGAAATCAATTTTAACAAGATTACATCATCTAAAAAAAAAAAAACTTTGGTTTTATTATTCAGCTTGTTGATGTTTATACAATCTCAAAGACTCATCTCCTGAGCCATTGCACAAAGGAACACAAATGTAACCAACACAATAAATCAGCGCAAATAGTTTTAATAAAGCTCAAATAGTCTTCAGTTTACACACCTGTTAGGCTACATTTACACTAGTGCGTGTTCGTTTTAAAACTCCATTACACTCCTCTTTGGAATACTTGATTCTGATCAAACAAAGCATTCAGCAGTAAAATATGTGGAATAATAACCCGCTGCCCATGACAACAATGTATAACCAACCGCTTGTTCAGGAAACCCTGATAAGTAACTTTGAATAATAATTTCAACTTAAATTCATATTTTGGGTCCATATATTATTTATGAAGTAGTTGTGTAATAAACAGGATTATGTAAAATCATGATGAAAAGATAATGTTCTAACTTGTTTTACATCATGTCACTTGAGAATTACAAAGCTATCAGCCAAAAGTCTTTAAGTGGATTAATCCTGCTAAAATCAACAAAGCTTTTTGATCACAGTTGCAAGGACTGTTGTGGTAAGTGAACAGTACCTAGGCTTAATTATAGTAACGCAGCATGAAAATGTAGTCCAGCCAGTCTTATCAGGAAGCACTGCAAAACATTTAAAAAACAGGCAAGAGTTTAAGAGAACAGTAACTGTCTGTTTGGTTATTGGGACAAGTTCCTCTTACTGATGTCATTTACCGAAAAACAACCAGCACAGGAATTCTCATGCCTTATGGACTGCATAGTTTGCATATCACTCTGTAAGACAGACTTAATTACACTAGGCAGGATATTTGCTTACCCTAAAAAGACATACACGAGAAGTGAACTGACTTTTTGCTGTAATTCATTTTATTCTGGACTACCCTTACTGATAATAACTTGTATGGGAAATTTGACTTCATTGCTGCCATGACTCTTAAATTATCTTAAACTACTTTTTGTTTATGCTGTGAAGTGGTTATTTCAGAACTCTGCCAAACCAATTTTTATGCTTTGGGCTAGCATGATGATAATACAGCGGTATAGCAGGAAAAGCAGCGCGAATTTCACATAATTTGAAACACAGTGTCATTCATAATTACACACCACAGATGTCTATCATGCTAACTAAAATGGTAACAAACGAAATGAACAATCCTACACTCACAATATCTTATGAAAACCTATCTGATTACATCGAGTCAATTTACAGAACATCACTGGTTCATTTCTTGTCATATTAGCATTGGTTTATCAAAATAAATGTGAGCTATCGATCATGTCGCTTACCTTGCTGTGCAATCCTATAAAAGTACGCCTTGTATTACAGTCAACCGATAAATCGGTGAGGATCTACCGGTGTCGTTAAAAATTCCGCACCATATAATGACTTTCGTTTCAGTCATACAGGAAATAGTGTGATGTTGTTTTGGAAAGGGAATTCTGGGATATGTAGTAGAATCCGGAACTGCGTCAGGCCAATTCACTGTTCGACTGTAATTCATTCACTATATACAGTTATACAACATCCAGTAAATAGCCCTAAAAGTCCAAATTGTTTTAATTTCGTCGAATTAGAAAGAAGAAGAAAAAAACAACTAAGTGGAATCTACAAACAAATGATATTAGAGCTTCTCTCAGAACAAACAAAAGTTTTCAGAGTCATTTTTGACAACCAGAGTGAAGGTCATTTTAGTTGATGTGTGAAATCAGTTTAGTCCGAACTGATTGCACTATATTTTATGTATAATCGTTTTCTTAAATTCATTTTAAACTTCTTAAATCAATTGTTTTAATCATTTTCAATGTTTTTAAATTCCTTGTTTTATTGTTGTGATTATTTTTTTTTCTTTTCTTTTATGTAAAGCACTTTGAATTACCATTGTGTATGAAATGTGCTATACAAATAAACTTGCCTTGCCTTGCCTTAGTTTTTGAGTCACTGTATTCTTGTATCAAACATTACTTGATAACATTATGTTAACTCATGTCCTTTTATAATGTTAATTATCAAATTACAGTGGATATAGAAAAGAATAAAGAATTGTTGTCACAGGCACACAATGACCACTCTTTGTCTCAAATTCCTGCAGCTGCTTCAGAGTTGCTGTAGGCTTCTGGATCTTGGTAGCCTCTCTGACCAGTTTCCTCCTAGCTCTTTCATCCGGTTTGGAGTGACGTCCTGATCCAGGTAGGGTCTGTGTTGTACTAAATACCTTCCACTTCTTGATAATGGACTTCACTGTGCGTCTAGGCATTGATAAAGCCTTTGAATTTTTTGTATCCATCTCCTGACTTGTGGCTGTCCACAACTTTATCCCGGAGATCTTTTGACGGTACCTTGCCGCCCATAGTTGATTGTTTGCTTCAGTTGCACTACCAAGGACTGAAACGCTCCAGGAAAGCTCTTTTCATGCTGAGCTACTCAAAATGACCACAGCTGACCACAGTTGAAAGTCAAATGGATTTGTGTGCCACTGAGAAGGTGATTAGCTACACCTGACTGAGTTTACAAGTCATTTTTAGGAGGGGGTGATCCTTTTTTTTCTGACATGTTGGTGTTGTCTTTCACTTGGATGTTATAAGTTGCACTGAGTAAATACAGCTGGATAAAACATAAACGCATTGTCCAGTGTCCATCTTCATTTCAGGCTGCAAAGCAACGAAATTTGATTATTTAAAAGGTGGATGATTCTTTTCTATACCCACTGTATATAGCCAGGTCTTTATTTTAAATAAAACAACACTTTAATTAAAAGATGTACTCAACTACAGCTATTTTGCTGAAATCTTTCTCTATGCAAAACATCCTTGATTTATTGTCTTAAAAATGTATATATTGTTACATTAATTTGCTCAACAGCGGTGGTCGTGAGGTAAACAATTTTATTGAAATCAAATTCAAATTCTAGAAGTTTCTTTAACATTTGTAATTAACTGTAAGCATCCACACTGTAAATCATCTTAAAGGCTCAATAAAATAATAAGATGAACAGAACATTAACCGTCAAACAAAAAATTAAGTGCTATATTAGTCCACCCTGGATCAGCACAACTTGTAATTTGCCCAAAATGTGGCATATTAAAAATGATGCTTCAATAATATGTGAGGCACATTTCCCACTGTAAATCAACAAGAACTATTATATTTAACTGTACCTGCACTCATTTCATGTGCTCTTTGTCAGTGTAATATCATTTATTTAGAAGCTGTTTATTTAAGCCTACTGTATTATGGTTAATGTATATTGTGCATGTAATGCAGAGTAACGTATTCAGCAGTCAGACGTCATCTTCGCAGTCAGAGCTGATTGGCAGGTGCTGGGTGGGTCGAACACCCCAGGGTCACTAATGCCCAGCTGAAGGTCAAAGAAGCGAGTGGACGTGGTCACGCTACTGTTTTTGGTGTATGTCTCCTGCACGGGATAGCAGTCCTTCAAAGTGTACACACCAACCCAAGCTTCATCTGTGAAAGACAGAAAAAATGTGCAAAGTTCTGACCATGCAAATCAGGACCACATTACAGGTCCTGTATAAACATACTTATAATAAGCATACTTTTGCGAGCTGGTTTCCGATCAGACCATTCTTGGACCTCGATCATGTCTCCAGGTCCTCCAATGAAATACTGGTCCTCGTATGTGGAGTTCAGGGGAATATCATAAGGGTCCCAGGCCTCCGTCAGAGCGATCTTTGCACACTGCTTAGTAATTTCTTCAATTTGGAAAAGCACTCCACTCTTGAACAAGTAGATGTACTCAAAGAACCTCAAAGACAATTGCACAATGCAAATACTTTTAATGCAAGCAATTTTTGCATGCTTTTTTAATACAATTCAGTCAGTTATAGTGATTCAGTCAGTGTTGGGGGTAACGCATTACAAGTAACGCGAGTTACGTAATCAGATTACTTTTTTCAAGTAACTAGTAAAGTAACGCATTACTTTCCATAAAAAGTAACTAAGTAACGTAATTAGTTACTTTTTTATGGAGTAACGCAATATTGTAATGCATTACTTTTAAAAGTAACTTTCCCCAACACTGGATTCAGTTGTGTGTGGCCATTCTAATTTTGACAATAATAAATCATTTGCATCTACACAATGGTGAACAATAGCTCAAGATGTCAAGCAGATTTTGCACTGGCCTATAAACATAAAATAAAATTTACTTACACTACTACTGATAATAATAATAATAATAATTTCCTACTCAGTCTTTCTAGTTTTCCTATACAACTATCTAAACATTAAATCAGGATACATTTACCTGAGAAGTAAAATGACTTGACTTGTTTTCAGAATCAAAACTGAAAGACTTTAAGCTTAAAAACAAGACAAAATATCTGTGGAGTAAGAAAAAAAAAGTTTTCTCTTTGAATTAAGTTTATTTTTAAATATAGTTGGTGTAATAATGATTATGATTATAATAGTTTATTTTGATATATTTTTTTAGGAAACAAAGACTTTATAAATTCTAGTTTTGATTCTCAACTAAATTTAAATAATTTTTTTTTTAGATATTTAGAAAACAACATAAAAATAGCACACTGAGTTTAATTTTTTTTATATTAAAATCTATTTCATAACATTAGATGAATTCTTACTTTTTACATGGTGTGTGTCCAGTCTTCTGCTCCAGGACCCTAATTCGCTGATTCTGTGCATCATAGGAGACCGCCGCCCGTGTGTTTCGTCCCGTCCCGTGATCATATTCAACGGTCCGACCCTCCCACTGTAACGGCGCGACACAGGGCTGCGGCGCTGCCGCTCCTGACGGAGGAAAGCCCAGACAAGGCACCGTCGCGGACAACGAGAATGCTAGAGCAAAAACGACAAAGCCTGACATGTCTGTTGGTGCAAAGCTATAATCACATGAGATTTAATTTTTCACACAGCTATTCAAAGGCCTATGAGTGGAGTAGAGGATATTCCAGAAAGCGTCTGCGCTGGTGCCTAATCCAAAATGCCAAAATGCACCAGCAGCATCCATGTCACAAACACGTCAGAAACACCGATTGGTCAGATATATCCAACCGTATGACAAACCCATATAATTATTTTCCATTATCTGAAAAAATATTAAGATCATGTTTTATTACTAAAATGTATTCCTAATAACATTATATAATTTTTTAATAATTATAATATTTAAAAACGTATTATTTGCATTACATTTGTTTCTGTTGTAACGAACCATTCAGAAGATTTCACCATAATAACAATGAGCATTTTGAATTATCAATATAATAATAATAATACATTTTTTATTAATGTATATTATTAATGTGTATATTCGCCTGTTTAATGTATTATTTACATTTTTGTTGTAAGGAACCATAACATTTCACCACAATAATGGCGCACAATTTGAACGATCAGTATTGTAAGTTTATATGGAGGTAACAACAATAAATGTTATTAGTGTTTTCTCTTTTTGTTCTTCATCTAGAAATGATGAACAATAAGTACTTCTGTGCATTGAAAGAATGTGTTACATATAGATCATATGACAAAACAGACATCTTTATATTTTCAGTATGTGCTGTTATTATAAACGACGCCATTTGCATCAGTTTTTTTACGAGCAGATCTAGCTGAGACATCCGGACCACCAGATGGCAGCATCTATTGCTGCCAATACTTTTGATTTAGTCTGCCTGTCTTTAATGTACGTTTAGTGTTGTTGGTTTTTTAATATGGCGAGTCCCGTCCAGCGTGTGTACTAAAGTCAGGTTGAATACGTTTAAAGAGACTGACAAAATGTCTGAACTGACACAGACTCAGTTTGAATCCAGTGATGATGAACTCCCAGAGGAGGTCGCCTTTGATGCGTCCAAAAGTGCCGCTCTGAAGAGCGTTAAAGATGCACTGGATGCAGCCAAAAGGTCTGTGAGTGAGTCCACTGGCTTCAGACACAGAGCACATGCGGTGTAAACATTTTTGTTTTTCACTTTGTTTTCAGAGAAAAGAACCTGTTGAAGGAGAAGCGAAGAAAGAGACAACAGCTGTTTCAAGAACAAAAGGTACAGGGTGGTGAATACTGTCCTCAGGATGTCTACTACATTATTATTATTATCAACAAAAGTTTATGCACTTGAACGTAATTCACAATAAACTGTATATTTAGCATTAGGCAAAATATCGTGAAATGTTATATCTCTTGTTTTTCAGAAGAGAAAACTTCTTCCTCAAGAGCTCTTGGAGGAATTTGATACAGAACCCCAAAAGTAAGTTCCCCAGCTGAATAGAAACAATTGGATTCCTTAAATCATTTTGGAAACTTAATAGATTGTTATTCCTTCATTTTAGACAGACAGATCCATCAGACAATAAAGGTATTAACAAAAAGGTATCACCAAAGCCATCACACAACAATAAAGGTAATAAAATCTCTAACCTTGTAATTTTCTATAACTTTAGACATTTTTTCTCTGTTGGTCAGTATTGAATGACAAACAACTCTTTTATAGATAAGGAACAGGAGACAGGGACCACGCCTAAGAAAACCTCAAAAAGGTAATAATAATAGTATGTGTTTGCATTCATCATACTGAAAGGGTTCCAAGTGTAGATATGGAAAATGTCTGATTTCAGTTTACCAGTCAGCTACAGAGTAATGAGGATAAAGGATGAATCCGCTGCCAAATCACTGCAACAAAGGGCCATGGACTTCGTTCAGTCCCGCCTTTATGGATCAGGAACCAAAAGAACAACCAGTAAGTTCATGCATTGACCTTTCTTTTTTACCAGATTTTGTAGACCAACTGAAAATGCAAAATATTTGTGTGTATATTTATCTTCAGATGCAGAGCTTCTGTCCCTCAAAAAGAAAAGGGGTCCGAGCCAAGGTGCAGCTGTGGAGTTTGCGAATAAAAAATTGGGTGAGTAGTGAGATTTTCATGTTCAGCAAGTATATTATGTCCTCAACATGTTTTGTAAAGTAACAGGCTGAGCTGTTTTTATTCATTTATAGGTGCTTACAAAAAAGCGAGGATTACAAGGTCCAACAAACGGTTTATACGCCAGCAGAAACTGATTCCTTACTGAGACATAAAACAGGAGAAAGAACTGCTTAATTATGAGTTCAACGCATGAAAACTGTCACATCTGGAGACGGCTTCCATCATCCAGCTGTTTTTGACCTTGTGGATCATATCTTTCAAAAGGACACCTTTATTTCAAACCTTTTTCTTTGAGCCTCATATAGTTTAAAAATATTAAACCTTATCAAATAAGATTGTCATTTTAAAAGAAATGACTTGCCTTACATCTTGTGTACAAATTAAAACTTAAAATTTTTTACTAGAGGCAGAAGCTGAATGTAAATTTAAGTTTGAATATTTACTGTACCCGTCAATAAATGTAAACCTGATCAAAGGAATAACAATTCATGTGTCAGTTACTTTGCACATAAGATTGGCTTTATTAAACTAAATGACTCTGATGACCAAATTAACAAGTCATGGTTATAGAATTTTACAAGGAAGCTAAAAGGAAAGTTCACCCAAAAATAAAAATTCTGTCATTTACTCAAGTTGTTCCCAACCCATAAGGTTTTGTTTAATCTTCAAAACACAAATTAAGACATTTTTAATTAAACCGGAGAGGTTTCTATCCCTCCATTAAAAGTCTAGGTGACCACAACTTAAAAGATCCATAAAGATTAAGGCATTATAAAACGATTTAATATGAATCAAGCAGTTTAATACAAGTCTTGTAAAGAGATATAATTGCTTTATATGATGAACAGATTTAATTCACAAATATACAAACATACAAGCTTCCATGTTTACCATATGACATTTGCTCTATGTATGTGTGTTTATCATCATTTAGATGTAAATAAAAGCCTAATTAAATCTGGTTATCATTTAAAATGATGTCATCTTCACAAAACTGTCATTAAACTGTTTGATTCATATGGATTGTTTTACATTTTGCTTACCTGGACTTTCAATGGAGAGATAGAAACCTCTCAGGTTTCAATAAAAATATCTTCATATAATATGTTTGAAGATTGACCAAAGTCTTACAAGTTTGTAAATGAGGACACAATTTTCACTTTTGGGTGGACTATTCCTTTAAATATGTGAGAAGACACTTAGTTTGGCATCATTAATGCTCTTCGTGGTGTAATCGCATACTTAATACTGGAGCAACACCCGAGCGCTCGCTGAAATGTGTCAAAACAGACGGGTATATCTCGTTCAACTGGGTATTTACGTTTTATTACTGAAAATGATAAGACAGTGTTGATGACAATACTGTACCATTCTCCTTGTTTTAAAAGTACTGATGATCTGAAGGATTGACTGGTAAACAAGAGGAGAAAAAACAATGGATCAGGCTAGCCTCTCTAGGACTGGATATGATCTTAATTTCACCATGTTCCTGTCGCACATCCAAACTGCACAAAAACACAGTGCAGGCAACAATGATGAGAGAACGCCTGAATATGGACTTTTTAAAAGAAGGCGTAAGAGATCGGGTGGATGAAAAGACCATAGACATCAATAGAATTACAAATCAAAGTGTCCGAACATTGCATCAATCCTGCTGTGCAGTTGGCAGAGGGAGGGTGCGCTTGCACAAAAAAGGGCATAACTCAGACAGCTCACACTAACGCTCTATTCTAAATAACACCACTAAGGATGACTCCAGCAGTGTTAGGTTTTCTGGATTTTACATTTTTTTAACTGTAAGATAACTAAATGTTCCACTCCTCGTGTTAATATAATATCAATATTTTTTCTTTCTTTTTTTTTCTTTTTTAAATGGTAAAGTACACAAGCTGAGACCCGAAAATAGCAGGGTGTTGCCGCAGTGGGACCTTAGTTATTCGGCCTCGTTCACTCTGCCAGCTTTCAACCAAGAACAAATATATCTTATATGCAAGTTTACTGATAATAACATTAATTATGTCATAATAATTTTCCTCATGCCTTGTAAATTAGGAAAAAAACAATCAGAGCTTGCTGCACCCAACACCTCCTCCCCTCCCCCAAAACAAAAAGACAAAAGGAAAAAAAGACCATAATGATTGGGGATTTTATCTGACTTTTAAGAACCCCTCTTCCTAAAGTGTCTTTAGGCCCAGTTTTAGACCTGGGTGAAGAGGATCCAGTCTTGTCAGAGAGCCAGGATGGGTCTGGCCATGTGGAGGTTCAGTTCATCAGGCTGTGGTTTCAAAGCTGGCCCCAGTTTTTTTGGGGAGTCTGGGATGGTCCGGGATGATGTGGGCCTCTTTCACGTGGTAATTTAAAGGGACGATTTTCCGGTGGTTAATGCAGGTAATCATCCACTGATGCGAAGGCGCAGGATCCGCTGCCTGTGCGAGCCATGAGGGACAGACACTGAGCTGCCTGGCCGACGGCGAGTGCCAAGGGAGGCTGCTTTGGCAGGTTATGTGTCTCTGCATGAGAGAAAAAAAGAAAAAAAAAGTATAGTTAAATGCATATGTTAAATTGTTCGATTTAAGATGAAGCTCTAATAAATAGTAATAGAAACCAACATTCAAACATTTTTTTTAATTCATTTCTTTTATAACATTTCTTTTATTCAGCAAAGATGCATTAAATTGGTCATAGGGGACAGTTCTAACGTTCTATTCATTAAAGTAACCTGAAAAAAAAAACACTTGTTTCCACCAAAATACTAAGCAGAACAACTGTTTTTTGAACATTAATAATAATAAGAAATATTTCTTGAGCACCAAATCAGTATTAGAATGATTTCTGAAGGATCATGTGACACTGAAGACTGAAATAATAGCTGCTGTGTCATCAGAGGAATTAAAGGATTAGTTCACTTCCAGAATAAAAATTTCCTGATAATTTACTCACCCCTATGTCATCCAAGATGTTCACGTCTTTCTGTCTTCAGTCGCAAAGAAATTAAGGTTTTTGAGGAAAACATGCCAGGGTTTTTCTCCAATTAATGGACTTCAATGGTGGCCA
>NW_015639757.1:504715-505396 GCF_001515625.1 Sinocyclocheilus rhinocerous | reverse complement strand
TGTCATCCAAGATGTTCACGTCTTGCTGTCTTCAGTCGCAAAGAAATTAAGGTTTTTGAGGAAAACATGCCAGGATTTTTCTCCATATAATGGACTTCAATGGTGGCCAACGGGCTGAAGGTCCAAATTGCAGTTTCAATTTCAGAGTGGGTCGCGGAGTGTACAGTCAAAGAAACAACATCAATAACAAAAAACGTAATTCTAAATGTTTTTCTGATGAGAGACGTTTATTTTGAAAGATGTGCGTGAAAGCTGTTATCACTTTTTTTTTGCAGTTTAAAGGGGTCATATGATGCGATTTCAATTTTTCCTTTCTCTTTGAAGTGTTACAAGCTCTTGGTGCATAAAGAAGATCTGTAAAGTTGCAAAGACTAAAGTCTCAAATCCAAAGAGATATTCTTTATAAAAGTTAAGAGTCAACCATGCCTACCTAAAACGGCTCGTTCTAACACGCCCCCACATACCTACGTCACGATGTGGGAAGATTTGCATAACACAGCCCAAATGTTCACGCAAAGAAAGAAAGCATAACTTTTATTCTCGCTGTAGTATTGATGCCGCCATGTCGAGACGCTGTGTGTTTCGTTGTGAAAGCGAAACTACTTTATTTGGCCTTCCAAAAGAGGACGATATCCGCTTCGTCATCCCTAGAGCTGATCCGTGCTGGTCGCGGAGGAAATA
>NW_015639757.1:497670-502257 GCF_001515625.1 Sinocyclocheilus rhinocerous | reverse complement strand
GCAACGCGTAAAAAGACAGTGTAAGTCATTATAATCCGTAATTATGTCCCCATTGGATGCAACAAATGCCTCGTTTATGATGGGTTTTAATGTTTTTGTCTCGTCGCTCCGGCTGGACAGGGTATCACAATATGGTAAGGGGCGTAACATTTCCGTCACACGCTTGAGGTATTCGGCCAATCACAATGCACTGGATAGCTGGCCAATCAGAGCACACCTTGCTTTTCAGACCGATGAGCTTTGTAAAAATCGACGCGTTTCAGAAAGGAGAGGCATAGAGGAGAAACATTAATGTACAGTATGTGGAAAATAATGTGTTTTTTGAACCTTAAACCGCATAAACACATTTCATTACACAAAATAATGTTCTTTTTAGCAACATCATATGACCCCTTTAAGTAAAGACTGCCTGAGAAAAACGAGCAGTCCCGATTCAGTATCTGCGGTCAGATGAGATGTTGTCAGGCTTAATGTCAGTCTCATTATTCTATCGTTACTTTTGTAACTTGTTATGAAATAAAAAAGTCTCTCACCTCAGAAAAATTTACTATCCTGTCCTGTCAGACGTTATACTGTGCTTGTAGCACGCACTCTACAATTGCTCGCGCAAATGTGGCAGCGCACGCTGTACATCATTTCACTAAAGCACAAAAGAAACTACGAGTATGCAATGTGTGAAATAAAAGTAAAGTACCAATAAATCACATAACTGGTACTTTGTGTGTTAGCTGGGAAGGATTTTCATGAAGGTATGATATTTTTTTTAAACAAATTATATATATACATATATATATATATATATAAAATAACTGGTACTTCGTGTGCTAGCTGGGAAGGATTTGCATGAAGGTATGATATTTTTTTAAACAAATTTCATCAAACAGATTTATATATATATATATCATAAAGTGGGTCACGGCTTGATGACCATGGGAAAATGTGGGTCCCATGGCCAAACCAGTTGAGAAGCACTGCTCTATGCAATCCCAGCCGAGGAATAGGGGAAATCTAGTGAAATGATCAGTCATTAAAATTTTTTATTTATTTTTTTTAAATGTAATGTATATACTTTTTAACCACAAATGCTCGTCGTGCACTAGCTCGACTTCACGCATTACGTAGTCACGTGGGAAAGATCACACATGACGTAGGCTGAAGCACCGACCCAGCGTTTACAAAGCGAACGTGCAAAGAAAGTCAAACGCCCTTTACAAAAAAAGGTAAAACAACGATGTCGGACGATTTTGAAGTTAGAGGAGAAAATGAGATGGAGTTTTTCGCCCTACCCTACCTTTCTGAACCGGAGTACACAGATGAAGAGCTAACTGCACGTGATCTTTCCAACGTGATTACGTAATGCGTGAAGTCAAGCTAGTGCAAGACGTGCATTTGTGGGTAAAAAGTATAACATTTTTAATTTTTTTTAGAAAATGACCGATCGTTTCGCTAGATAAGACCCTTATTCCTCAGCTGGGATTGTGTAGAGCCCTCTGAAGCTGTATTGAAACTGCAATTTGGACCTTCAACCCGTTGGCCATTATTGAAGTTCATTATATGGAGAAAAATCCTGGCATGTTTTCCTCAAAAACCTTAATTTCTTTGCGACTGAAGACAGAAAGACATGAACATCTTGGATGACATGGGGTGTGTAAATTATCAGGACATTTTTATTTTGGAAGTGAACTAATCCTTTGCATTTTGAAATTGTGTTCAAATACAAAACAGTTACTTTAAATTGTAATAATATTTCACAATATTACTGTTTTGACTGTATTTTAAATGGTAGTGTATACACCATATAAATATAATCTAATACAAAAATTAATATCATAGTGTGGCAAAGTGTCAACAGTTCTGAAGCTGCACTCATCAAAAGCCGCTTTTCCACCATCGCGCTGAACGGTTCTCATTGCATAACCGTTCCATTCCGCGCCAATCCGAGCCTGCTGGTACAGTTATGGTTTCGTTTTCCACTGCGGAGCTGATAACGGATCTCTTTGGAATGCAATTCAAATGCGTCAGTCGTTACCGTGGTAACACAAGTGTTTACATATGATATGAGGTGTAAATAACCACCGCGTTATGGAGGATGATCAGAAATGTCTGTAAATTTTATTACTAATTTGTGTTTACATTGCTCAAAATAGCGCGCTTAGCAAGCTACGGAGAAACTAGCAGCCAGGCAACAGACAAGTGACAGATCTTGAGTGGCGACGTCACGCACACGCACTCTACCAGCACAGCTCAGCACGGTTGTCTAACCGTGCCGAGAACGGTTTGTAATCGTGCCGCGCGTACCAGGCTCACGTGGAAATACAACTGGAACTGTACCTGACAGTTCTTAGAACCGTTCGGCCCGATAGTGGAAAAGCGGCTAAAGTGTGCAGCACAATTTTAATTAGAGCAGCAAAAACATAAGTGATCAACAAAAAAATTGATATGTTATCCTGTTGTTCCTGACAATAAGCATTTAATTGCTTAGTTTCAGAAAAAGAAGGCTTTTTTGGCTCAAAAACACTGAATGCCGTTTTGAGCTTATTATCAATATTGTACGGAGCCTGACCAAGAGAGATGAGTTCTAATATATGAAAACTAATGCTGCACCTACCTAATATTGCACTGTTGAGTGTTGAGCAGACAGGCTCTCTCTGGATGGAGTCTAGCTGGTAGCCCACAGGGCTGTTCCAGGGATCTGAATATGCCAACAGACTGAACGCATCCTGCCGGAATGTAGACAGTAAGAGGTTTTAGTATAAAACACACATATATATATATATATATATATATATACACCTCCATGTTTACAGGTCATTACCACTATAACCAAAATACATTGTGTATGCATATGTTTTTCTAAATCATATATGTGATTACAGGTACAAACACCACCTATATCCAACTTTTAGAATGAGTGTATATTGAAGGCAGTACCTTGAGCATCTTCTTATTGGCGGAGTTTTTGCCCCGCTCACGGCGCAAGTGTTCACTCATGCTCTGTAGCTCTCGGCCGAACTGAATCATCCTCTCAATGGCTGCCTGGCTCCCTCCACACAACTGCCTCTTAGACTGAGCACTATCCACTTCTGTGTACATCACATTTAATTCATTTAAAATGGTGCACGTGATTCATTTGCATAACATAATTGACTAAAGTCACACACACAACACCCTTTGACCCACAACAAATTTCATTGCAGATACACAGGAATTTAACAGAAGACTGAGCCCAATTAATGTTCTCACCCATATCTGCATCACATTCCTCCAAGTCTATCCCATGAGTAGAGCTGCCATTCAGAAATCCATTTGAAGAGGATTCAGACACTCCGTTTGAGAAGTGATCAACCTCCATCTCCACCTCAGCACTGCGAGGAAGAGTTAACATTTACACATCAGGCTTATTTTGTGCTGTACAGCTACTATGTTCTTATATGGTTTGCCCTTCGGAATTAAAGTTGTGATGAAACAGAAGTCGTGACAGAGCTTATCTTTTGTATTATGAGGTACATCCGAGTAGTGCAGGGATTTGGTTCTATCTATGAATTTTGAGATGTGGGCACTGCACTCAAAAATGAATGTGAGCTTGTGGAGGGGAAGATTTTGACTAAATGATTGGAGAAGTCTGTCATTTCAGTTATGACTTTTTAAATATACATTACAGAGGCAAAAAAAAAGTACAAATATCAAACATATACACAGATGAACTGTTCACAATTCTATAACATGCATACACAAAACACAGAGAGGATTTTTATTTCATGTCAACTTTAAGGATATTTCAATGCGCTATGGAACAAAGACGTACCTGACGTTGGTCTGCTGGCCCCGACTGCCGTTCAGGACACCAGGCTCAGGGCTTGGTATGGTAGGCGGACATGACTTGTGACTATGGGCCGAGGTGTGGCCTTTACTTGATGAAACTCCATTACAGTAATTACTATCAAAACCTGGAAAAAGAGGGAAGCACAAATGATCAGTGATAACATCTCCTATCCATGATCAACAAGTCATTCTGGTCTAGAATTAGCCTTGATTTGAAAATGATCTAAATCAGCAGTTCTCAAACTTTTTGACTTCAAAGCCCATGTCTGTCCAAGACAACATTTGAAGGCCCTCCTATCTAAGCCGACATGCATTCTGTTGCATTAAACATGATGTCAGTTTAATGATGTACATCTTTATTTTTGGTGTTTTTCAGCATTTTAATTATGCAAATATAACTCAATTTAAATCATTTAAAAACTTTTAGGGGCCCCCTGGTTGAGATCCACTAATCAAAATGGCTGTTTCAATGAAGACTACATAAGGGGCTAATGCACCAGGTAGTTACAAGAACTCATTAATAGAAACTAGCAACCAGGGCGGTCCCCCGAAAACTAAATTTTTCCCTAGGGCCATTTTCCATTGCATTTGCACCACCAATTCATGGACTTAGTTTGTGGAGTTAGTATATGTAAACTGTGTGTTTAGACAGCTTTTTAAAAATGGTGGGTGCCGGAGTTTCATATGGCATACGTTCGGCTAATCAAGTACACTTATACCTCTGGCAGTTCCTATTGTGCTGGGTTACACCCTACTCTGAAGTAG
>NW_015639757.1:456475-497348 GCF_001515625.1 Sinocyclocheilus rhinocerous | reverse complement strand
CCCCCCCCCCAAATGTTTTCCTATAATTAAAACCGTTCCCAGTTCCTGCGGTGCAAACACGCCAAAAAGCAGGTACTTTTAGGAACTAAAAATGTTTTTTTCTGGTGCAAAAGCCCCGATTTTTGTAAGATGTTTTTTTTACCAATGCTGGCAGAAAAAAAAAATTTGTGGATATAATACGTACTTGTCTGGTAGGTCTGGGAGCTGCTGGCTTTGTGAACAGGGCTGTTGAAGAGACGGGGGGAGCCTGGGTAACTATCCTGTGACTTAGGGCTCCTCCCACCGAGACACCTGACCTCACTGTCAGTGCCATTCACCATCTCAATGAACTGCCTGACTCTGGAAAGAGAGAGAAATAGATACATTGTGTATATAGTGTCTTTGCTGAGGATATGCTAATTCCTGAAAGACTCCACACATCACACTTACTTCAACATAAAGAGGAGGTCCGAGTTTCTCTCTAACAGGCTTGGGTAAAGTTGTTGAGTGGTCTCTATAGCCTCTCCCATTCTGCCAGATAGGACCAGCTTCTGGATCTCTGCAACCACAAACATGTAATCATTACTCAGCATTGAGTTGAGAATGTTCAACCCTGAATGTTGCATGCTGACATGCATTGATGAATCATTCAGATACATTCAATTCAATCACTGGATCAGAAACTGTTATTAAACAGTGCCAATAAGATTTCATGTAGACTTTAACAATCAGACAAGACTCAAAATAAGACCCTGATAAGCGTCTGAATAGCCTATTTGTGTTGTCTGGGAAGACTCACTCTGTCTATTTTTGATAGAAGCAAGTTCCTCATGTACGGCTTGGTCAGTTGATTTGGCAAAGGCCTCAGCGGTGGCACAGTAACTGTGGTGAACCAGATAGGAGGCCACCATTCTAATAAGAGAGAGCGAATAAGTCAGAAAAAGTCAGAAAATATGCCACTAGTACATCCATTCATTACTTTTGGAAAGGTTTTAAAAACTAGCCACTGGTAACTATATTGACATAAACCTCATAAAAACACTCCAAATCAAAAGTTCTCACTTCTGAATCATGGCTTGCCATTCTCCTTCTCTCTCCCCAATGGGGAAGCAGTCAATCTGGGCCTGGATCTTGGTTCTCCATTCACGCATGTAATCCTCAATATCAAAGACAAATGGATGCTGCCCAAAATTGGCGTCCACGACCTCCCCTGGGGTCTGTAGACCCACTGTGGGATACAGGTTGGGCTAAAAGCAAAATAAGCACATTTTACTAAATGTGGATTATAGTTACTGGCTAATTTAACCGTTTTTTAAATTATTATTAAAGATGTGTATGTAAGCACAATGTCTAAAAACTTTCTCATAAAACAAATGAGATTATCTTAAAAGAAATGATGGAAAATGTGGCTCGGTTTAATGTCTATCATGGGCGTTCAGACTGAGATGGATTAGAAAAAAGATTTTAATCAGATTTCAAACCATAATTACATAATTCAAATGTTGCTTATTGGTCAGGTCAGGGGGCAGGCACATATTAGTCATTTTCTGATGCTTTCTGAAAAAGAACTCTGGGAGGTTCTGTGCTCATAGTCCAATAGAAAGAAAGGTCAGGGCTGCTGAACTGACATACTTCACAGAAGTACTCAGATTAGCATGAATGCTGGTTACCAGCCAAATGTGTTTTCTGCTCAATGGATTATTGTTTTAGCCCCAAACAAGCCTCTGTTCAGTTAGCGAGAGCAATGCTTGGGGGTTGACAGTCCAACATCTTGAATGATGAAGAAAGGAAGGAAAGACAAAACAATAGCAAAAGGCTTACTCTACAATATCTAAAAATATTACAATAAAACGAAAAATATACAAATGATCAATCATCCCATGACCTTCAGGAAGAGAAAGACAAAAACAAATCTATAAAGCAACAAATGATGCGTCACTGCAAGTTCAATATTTAGACAAAAAAAACATACAAAATTTAACACTTTAACAGAAGTCATGCATATAACCAGAATGTTAACAGCATATATTTATCTGAAGAAACTATCAGAGGATACACTACATAAAACTATAATAAACAATAATATAATAAAACTATAATAAACAACAAAATATACACCACCATTCAAAAGTAAAATATTTTTTAAAAAGAAATTAACACTTTTATTCAGCATGGATGCATCAAAAATGATAGTAAAGACATCATTTCACATTGACCAAAGAATGCTGAAAAATAAAATAAAAGACTTCCACAAAAATGTTAAAAAGCACAACTGTTTTAAACATTGATAATAATAAGAAATGCTTATGAAGGATCATGTGACTGAAGACTGGAGTAATAGCTGCTGAAAATTCAGCTTTGTCATCACAGGAACAAATTACATTTGAAAATATATAGAAAAAAAGTTATTTTTAAATGCAATCAATATTACTGTTTTTACCATATTTCCGATCAAATAAATGATCAAATTGACCCCAGAACGGTGGTGTTTAATATAATATGGCACCAAAATCTTAATTTCAAACTCTGAGGAGATTAAGAAAAACAGACACTTACCGGTAAATCTGTAAAAGCTATCCCTGGAAAAAAAACAAAACCAAACAAAAAAAGAATTGCATTAACATTAAAGTAAATTCAAGATCTGAGTATGAAACTGTGGGAATACATGGTGTGTTAATAGCCATACTTGTTAATAGCCAATGCTTCATATCTCCTATAAACTACTAAATCATCCTAAATGAAAAATATTATATTCTTAGAGATGTATACATAATGTTCACTGAATTGATGATCAGTAATAATTAAGAACGTATTAAAGAAAATATTTGATCTTAAAGGCACAATATGTAATTTTCGCCGCTAGAGGGCGCGTATTCAAAATAAACAAATAGACAAAGGCGTAGTTTGATGACGCCGTGACCGAGTGTGGAATCATGGGAGTTGTCGTCTTCATCCCCACAGCCGATGCAATCCGACGGGACTCGGGCAGAAATCCTGTTCATGGATGAGCTAATGATTTATTAACATAGTAGAATGAAGCAGGGTGAGGCTGAAAGCCATCGAAGCGAAACGAGGCCACTGAACGAGCGTGACACACGGCTCGAAAGCAGCAGAGCTTTTGTTATGCCACAGTCGACCGCTTCGTGTGTATGTAAAATTGCTTATTTCTCTGGATTTAAACATTCTTCGAAACATTTGGGATAATGTAAGTACACAAGTAAGCAAAATATATAACACTGTTCTAGTGGTTTTTGGATATTTTAATAAAAAAATCTTACATATTGTGCCTTTAATGTGCAATTCAAATTTTTACTACCTAGACTGTGGCCATTTTTTGTGTAGAAACAGGTATTGTTGATGAGGTTCACACAACAGCCAATCACATCGCCTGTTGTAAATGTGGGACCGTAGGGCTGCCCAGTGCCAGATGAGCAGAAGGAGTGGCCGTCGTCGCCATGGTATCCATATGAGTGTTTGTCCCATCCTAAGGGCAGAACATTGTGCACATACTGGTGATTTTTGGAAAAAAAGAACCAAAAAAACGCCAAGGAAAGAGCACTAGTCTAAACTCTTATCTCCCTGGCAATCTGCAGTGTCACAGAGTAACCACCCAGTGTCTGTGAGTGTCAAAAGATGGAGGATCAAGTTAACATGGCCATAGACATGTGATCATAGACATTTTAGACACAAACAACCTGAAAACATGACATAGCTAATGTGTTACTAGCAATAAAAGCCCAGTAACTCTTCAACATCTGAAAGTCATTTTACCTGGAAGTCTGTTCATGTTGACACCTTGAGCTGACAGGCCAATCCCCATGTATCTGGTCACAAAAACAGCATTTATTTGATAAAAAGTTCTGCCTTGAGGAGGTTGAGGAGGTAATATTTAGGCTTGCTCAGCCTAAATATTAAAGGTACACTCAGTAATTTTTTCCTAATTACAAAAGTTTTATCCCTAAAGAAATGTATGACTGAAAAATATTTAAAATCAGTGTTATTTTAGTATCACAGATAACTCATTTTGTTTTTTAAGATTGTGCATTTTCATATTAATTTTAGTCAAGTATTTGGTAATTTATTAAAAAAATATTTAGTTATTAGTTATTTTAGTACATCAAGATTTGTACATCAAGTTAAGTAACACAAATGTTTTGTTTGTTTTTTTAGTTAACTGTATTTTAGTTTTGGTTAGCTATAATAACTCTAGACTGAACAAAACTAATTTTTCATGGAACAGTTCACCTCATGTGGACCGCCATGTTGAGATCACATGTCCTCATCACATGACCAGCATTACCAATACTAATCATTTCATCTCTGTAAACTTCATATTATCCAACATTTTCACTCACAGAATAAAGTAATCATTGCTGACTTGTAATAGTGAATTTCTACAAAGACATTAGTAAATAAAATAAAAAAACGTAGCATAATGCTACATCTAAGCCACTAGGTGGCAATATAAGTCCAGGACAACTATTACATAGCCACATAAACAAAAAATACTAAGTGCACCTTTAAACTTTTCCCTTCATAAAGTAATTTAAGAAAATAAAGAATACTTCACATACCCATCTCGTCCTTTGCTGATGATTTTCACCTCAAAGTAATAGACACCGCAGGCAGCTGGAATAGAGTGTGTTGCACGGACAGATGCCGCATCTTTCGGGGTCTTTCCATGACCTGGATGACATAAACACAATAATTTACAACTGCTAATGGTTTGAGCCACTCACAAGAAGCACCAGAACATTTGTAATGTTATAACATCGCCAGAGGTCGCCATGGCAAAAAACACTTAGCAAAATAATCAATGTTTTTGCAGTGAGAGTTGTACGCTTTAGGCTGATGATATTTTGCCTGGCAACAGAAAATACACTGCAGATTAGCTTTGATATTTAAAAATGGCAGTTTATTTCATGTGAATATGTACTGCTCTAAATTTGGGATTTCAAATTTATTGCCATTTTTATTAGCAATAACCAAACCAATATCAGAAATTCATTTAAAAAATAATTTACTGTTATTAACAGCCAATATTTGCCCCTGAAATGGATTTTTTAATAATAATTTTTAAAAAAAACAGCACGTCACCTCATTTAAGTCAAATAAATACTTCAGTTGAATCTATCACTTGAAAAAAAATTCTCAATTTCTGAAAATCATGGCAGTTAATTATAAAACCAAACCAACATCAAATACAAAAGTAGCAGTAAATGTACAAGATATAATATGAACACAAAAATAAGCATATGCTATATAGCTCGGTGTATCAATAAGGAAAAGTTTGATGTTTTGAACTTTTTGGGAGTGTTTTCTTTATTTTCACTGTTTTTATCAAAACCACTTCATTAGGGCTGCACGATTCTTGCTAAAATGTGAATCACGATTTTTCTCCATGGGAATTGAGATCACGATTCTCATTTTTTCAACCAAAATTTATTGCACTCAAGTACAAAAAAAACTAAAAACACAGGACTAGAGCTGCACGATTCTGGATAAATTGAGAATCACGATTTTTTTTGTCTCAAATAGAGATCACAAATCTCCCACGATTCTGAACTAAACAAAATAATGTGTGGCAAAATATGATTGCTGCAGTCTATTTAAAAGTGTTTAATTAATTTGAATGAAGTATTAACCATCTTAATATACACTACCAGTCAAAAGATTTTGAACAGTAAGGTTTTTAATGTTTTTTAAAGCATTCTCTTCTGCTCATCAAGCCTGCATTTATTTGATACAAAATACAGCAAGAGCAGTAATACTGTGAAATAGTTTTACTATTTAATATAACTGCTTTCTATTTGAATATATTTTAAAATGTAATTTATTCCTGTGATCAAAGCTGAATTTTCAGCATCATTGCTCCAGTCTTCAGAGTCACATGGTCCTTCAGAAATCATCCTAATATGCTGACATGCTGTTCAAGAAACATTTTATTATTATTATTATCAATATTTAAAACACTTGAGTACATTTGTTTTCAGGATTCTTTGATGAACAGAAAGATCAGCATTCATCTGAAATAAAACACTTTTGTAACATTATACATTACCATTCAAAAGAATGAATGCAATCGACACAAACGTTATGTGGCAGTTACTTTCAAATGCGGATTTGCTCTATTTTGGTCGCGCTACCATAGACATCAATGTTTATATCTGAATTATAAACTTTCATCCCAGTATTTCTGTGATAATATGAATGATTGTATGACAGAAATAATACTGTGTAGTTGAAAAGACTGTGAAGCTGTTTCTTAACCAAACATGGTAACTGCTTTCTCTGTGTCAGCGGCAGTGCGAACGCAGATTTGAATGATCTGGTAATACTTTTTCAAAAGTTTAATAGACACGGGAGAATCGTTGTCATTTAGAAATGAGATCGTGTGGTTGTCTGAATCGAGATCGCGATCTTTTAACGATTAATCGTGCAGCTCTATTAGCTATATATTTAACACTCACCTCTGGCACAGCAAATGCATACAGTATATCTACAGCTATAGTTCACTAAAGTGTCTGAAGAAGCATTAAACCCATTATTTACTAAAGCAATAAGCCCCAAGAAGCCGTGGTTAACAGTGAATTTATAACAGCTAAGGGGCGTTGTTAGGCACGACGTGAAGCGGACCCCCTTAGCTATTATAAATTCACTGTAAACCACGGCTTCACTGGGCTTATTGCTTTTATAAAATGGTTATTCCATATACGTAGTTAGGTTTCACAAAATAAAACAGAAAATAAAGTGTAATGATATTAATAAAAACAGTATTCTTCCACCAAACAATGTAGTTCCTCAGAAACAGTTGTGGTTGCAACAAAGTGGTTGCCAAGCAACACACAAAGTAAACAAAGGTGTATGTTTGTAGAGTAATTTACAACAGCTTCGACCACGGCTCAACCAATCAGAATCAAGGACCGGAATTAGTGGTCGACCGATATTGGTTTTTTGACAGCTGATGCCGATATCTTAGAGAGCAGGGTGGCCGATGGCCGATATAAAGCCGATATATATAAGTATATTTTTTATTTTAATTAATGTTTGAAAAAATGAATCACATTAAAGGGGTCATATGATGCGATTTCAAGTTTTCCTTTCTCTTTGGAGTGTTACAAGCTCTTGGTGCATAAAGAAGATCTGTAAAGTTGCAAAGACTAAAGTCTCAAATCCAAAGAGATATTCTTTATAAAAGTTAAGAGTTAGCCACACCTACCTAAAACGGCTCGTTCGAACACGCCCCCACATATCTACCTCACTATGTGGAAATATTAGCATAATGCCACCCAAATGTGCACGCAAAACATTTATTTTGAAAGATGAAGCTCGCGTTTATGGTAAGGGGCGTTACATTTCCGACGCGTGCTTGTGGTATTTGGCCAATCGCAATGCACTGGGTCAGCTGGCCAATGAGAGCAGACTGCGCTTGTCAAAGGAGGGGGCTTTGTAGAAAACAAAGCGTTTGAGAGAGGCGGGGCATAGAGGACCTAAATGAATGTACAGTATTTGAAAAATAATGTGTTTTTTGAACATTAAAGCATGTCAACATATTCTGTTACACCAAATACACAAAATAATGATCTTTAAAATAACATCATATGACCCCTTTAAAAATAAATGTGTAAAATAAACATACTTATACTTTAGATGACAAGTGAAGCTGAACTCTCCTCCTGTCCGCATTCAATTCACATGGATCGACTGTCACGCAGAACACATGCGATCAGGCAATGTACAAATGCACACTTCACAAGATCTCACAGCTGAATTCAACTAAGTCTGCAAGGTTTGTGAAATTAAATGTTCATTAGTAATTTAAAGGTTTGTTTAAATGTAGACTTGTGCTGGTATTCGGTAATGCGATATATCACGGTAATGAATATGCACGATATTGTTATCGTGGGCACTTCTAAATACCGTGAATAATTATATATTACAAATTATTCAGAATTTTGAATGCATTTTAAGAATACTTTTCCCATAAACTGGTCAAAATGCACAACACCGCTGTATGCTGCGTGAAAGACACACGGTATGTGAGGGGCGTAACATTTCCGTCTCATGCTTGAGGTATTCGGCCAATCACAATGCACTGAATAGCTGGCCAATCACAGTACACCTCGCTTTTTCAGACCGATGAGCTTTGTAAAAATCGACGCGTTTCAGAAGGCGGGGCATAGAGGAGAAACAATAATGTACAGTATGTGGAAAATAATGTGTTTTTTTTACTTTAAACCGCATAAACACATTTCATTACACCAAATACACAAAATAATGTTCTTTTTAGCAGCATCATATGACCCCTTTAAAAACTTAATTTCAATATCGTGATAATACCGTATACCGTAATAAAAGCATTAGCAATTAATCGCAACATGAAAATTTGATACCGGCATATCCCCATTTAAATTATATGCGTATTTGCTGAATGCTGACGGCAAACGAGAAAGTATTATAATGTTTGCCTTTCTATTACTAATAATATAAAAGCAATCGTTATAATACTTTTTGTATACCTTTTAATTCATTTGTTCAACAGTTCTATCGGATTATTAGACAAACTTCTATCTGTATTAGGCAGAACTGTTAACGAGTCAACAGCGAACAAGAGGGAGAATGTGAGCACTGTGTGCTCTGGCGCTGCCGTTCTCAGCGCCGTCAAAATAAAAGTCCCGCCTCGAACACATCGGCCAAGCAGAAAAACTTATCAGCCGATGCCGATATTTGAGAAATGCCAAATATCGACCGATATATCAGCCTTGGCGATATATCGGTCGACCACTAACCGAAACTATCCGTTTTATAATCATTATTAACACATAACTGGACAGACATAAAATAGCATACTGTAAAATATAGCAACAACAAAAATACAGCACTTTTGTCAACACATTTGAAACATAAAGCCTTTGCATCATATTTGACTCATGAATTTCTAACGCCTCTAATTGACAAACATGACCGAAACTTTGCTGGAAAACCTGCTGTACACAATCCTCTATATGCCTTCTACCCGCTGACTGACAGTTCATACTTTTTTAGCAATAAAAAGCGTTCTCAATTAAATTCCAAAATTACTTTTTGCTGTGAAATCTGATTGTGATTTTTATAAAGTGAACATAACAATAACTTTTATGTCATTATTAATATTCCAAGACAAACATTTACTGGACTGAAGCAAATTAGGTTTACTTGATAATCCATTTTCTTTTAATTGTGTAAAAATGTATGTATCAGTTACTTATAATAATACAGGATTGTTGAGGAACATTTATTTGCACATCTCTTAATCATCGTGTTGCATTGCATTATGCGTTTCCCCCCAAAATTAAAACTACAGAGCACCGATCATAAAACTAATTTAAATATCATCTTACGAAGCCATATCATTGGGACATATAGCTAATGTGACAGCTGACACTTCTGTGAAATTACTCTAAGTAGTCTGTTATACGGATAAAAAAAAATCTAACTGCTTTATATTTAAGGTATCAGAATTTAATCTTACTTTTTGGTCATTTAAATAAAAACAACTGCACCAAATTGCACATTTTTGCTCAGTGTGGGCCTCTACCTAAAATGTAGATGTTTTTTTCTCCTTGTGTACAAGCTCCATCTTCTATATCAGACTAAATGGGTCATAAAATCCTGATGTATCAGATATAAAACAAAGTATAAAACACATATAAAATATATATATTATTTAACACACTATTATTTAATAGGTTAGGGCTCAGGCTTTAGAGTTAAATATATGGTGCATTTTTATCACTTTTGGTAACATTACCCCCGATAATCAGTATATCTGAAGTAAATTCATAAGCTTATGTAGCTTGTACATTTATTAAGATATCTTGGCCTACTGGTAATTTAAGGCAGTCTACCTGAAACCTACCAGTCGTCAGCACTGACTGGCCTAATTAATTCTGTGGCCTACCTTTATGACTCAGCTGAGGGAAATGGCAGACACCTCACTGGATTACAAAGGCTTATTTAATAACTCACTATGGTAATCAAATTATGCATATATTACAGCTTTTTTATCTGCTGAATTCCTAGTAAAAGCCTTACATACTCTCGATGGCAGAAAACCTGCCTCTGCAGATAAACACTCACAGGCCTTGCTAGAGCTTATGCGTCAGGCTCGATCACTACCTACATCAGCATGTGTGTATTAAGACGCAGCCTTTGTACACAGATCATGTTGTCAAAAGAGCTGACAATGACTGCATTTCAACTGTGAAACTCCATACAGTAGGTACTTCCGGAAATGACTGAAGCATCTTTATAGCTCGCTGCTGAAACTCACCACCATCTCCTTGTTACAGTACACGAACTTTATACTTTCAAACCTAATACCTTAATCGTTTATTATCAAAGACTAACGTTACATGTTATATATGCACACAGAAACACACATTGTTATGCATAAAACTTCAATTAAGAGCAGTAGTTTAATTACTAGACAATGCTGACTGCTAGGAATGGTGCTAAATAATGCTAAAGGGAGGCTATTTTTATTCAAACATGTCGCAGTTAGTTATTAGAAATCAAAGTTTCTAGTTAACAATTCGTTTACTTATATCGACGAATGTGCTCAATTATCACTCTAAATCATTCCTAAATTCGTAACGATTTTTGCAGTTTGTGACACTAAAAATAGGTTTGATTCACTGACAAATACGAGTACGCAGAAGCTAACAGAAGTGTATTTTTTATATCGTTAATCAGAAGTGCAACTTGACTCGAGCTAATCTGGCTAATGCCTTCAACATTTAGCTGGTAAACAACTTGGTGTTTGTGATCATCTGCTGCTGTTAGCCTTGGTTACCTTTATAATGCACCCGGAGGTTGTTTTGAGACAGGCCGATGTAGCTGAATTTGTCTTTGGGGCTCCAGGATCTGGGCAGTGGGGTCTCCTGATCGCTGACGGCCGGGTAAAGGCTTCTAAGCCGCTGGTTGAGCTCTTTTTCCTGCTCGCTGAGAGCCAAGTCTCCGTGAACGACAACCGACATCAGAAACCCACAGCCCGATGACGGTCCTGACATAGCGATCCGATTCCTGCCGTCGATACCAACAGCTTGCCAGCTATCTTTAGCTGGACAGCTTTCTAACAGTGTCCAGTGGCTAAAGAGACCACTGTCAGACACCACAGGAGAAGAGTCGTTGAGATTTCGGGGTTGTTTTATTCGGATCGGTCGGCTAGCCAGCCAGCTAACTGCGATTAGCCCGCAAACAGCCTCTCTGATAGAGTTAGCAAGACGCTAGACAGAATTAATCACGCCAATACAGCGAAACGGCAGCTTACAACAACATAACAGACATCCAGAAAGTTGATCCTTGTTATTTAAGACGACATCCAGCCGATCGGACAGACTAAATAGGGTAAAAGGGACAGAAAGACAGCAGCAGAGGGAACCCCGATCTTTTGTTTGTTGTTAGTGTGAAATCCAGCGATCTGATTGGCTCTCTCAAGGTCCAGTCATACTTCCTCGAGCACTTGGTACATGACTAGACACAAGCTACCAATAACATGTCCTCCTTCTCGCTTGGGTTGTTATCCATAGTTCAGATGGCTGTGACAGTGAGAAAATGCATGCACACTTACATATTACAATGTTTCGTTTATTTATTTAATCATTTTCATATATCGTGGGGCAATACAGTTATGGTGCAGATTAGGGTCCCCTTAGGCACTGTTTTGTGGTAGGGACTTTTCAATGACCTCCATTGAGAAAAAATTATATTTCTTACCCCTAAAACTTTTTTTAAAATTCGTTACGGAATGTATATTTATCTATATTTATTTATGTGTCCCAACACACACAGAAACTCACACCCTTTTGAACAACTATTGAATCATCAGTTTTTCTTTATTTTACATAAAGTGCTTAATTGTCCATGCAACATAAACTATGAATTAAGTAAGGAATAATAAAGGGATTCGTCCGGTTTTTGTACTTAAATCGCTATTGTGAGTAGGATTATTTCTTCGGCATCTCATCCAACGCCTCTTTTGCTAGTTCCAAAACGTCGTATAGGCTAACTGATAAAATCGTCAGGGCAGCGCTGACAACACCTTTTTGTGCAAACTGCGTGACCGTAGTGTGCGTGTGCGAGCAGGTGTGATTGCAGTAATTCCAGTGTGCTGTATAGGTACTGTAATGCTAATTTCCGTTATTACAGTTAACTATGCGAAGTGATATGGAACTGTAATGCGGTCAAGAGAGCTGCCTGGAGCTACGTTCGCCGTGCGTTTCCCTGAAAATAATTGCACACCTCAGAACGTTCGTCAGCCAATCAGATTCAAGTATTCAACGGCCCCGTAGTATAAACTATTTTAATTGCCCCCGCCCCCCCTCCAAAGGATTTGTGCGGACCAACAGACTTGGTCAGGGTCAGTGCATCTTATTCAAGCAGCATCAAAAGTTTTACGAAACACAATATAAAACATTGCTTTATATAAAAATGTGAATAATAGTGATATCCCCTACAAACCTGCACATTTGCATGTGTATAAGTGGAATGTTATAATGTATCAAGATCTGATGTTTTGATTTTTCCAGTTTTTGCAACAACTTACACAACTTATGTAATGAGAGCTGCATCTGATCTTGGTGTTTCCATTTATTTTGGGATGAATTTTTTTTTTTCTTTTCTTTTGCAAACTAAAGTACATTCCTCATCATTCTTGTGATACACATTATGGTTCATTTGTAAATTTGTCATGAAAACATGTTCGGACATGTTTGTGTTTCACATGCCTTTTTGTTCCAAGTGAAACAAAGTCAAACTAATAAACATGATTATTAAATGTTAAAAGATATGGCCTACCCATGATTGAGTATGTGATATGTTGTAGGTTAAGTGCTTTATATTGCAAACATCGATAACACTACAATAAGGTTCCATTTGTTAACATTAGTTAACCACATCGTAATTAAAGTCAATTGAAATCAAAAGTGTATCTGATAATACTTTTCTAATGGACCTGAGCTAACATGAACTCACAGTTGTATTTTTATTAACTAAAATTAACAAATATTATTAAATACTGTAACAAATATATTGCTCATTGTTAGTTAATGTTATTTAATGCAGTACTAACAATAACTAATTGGACCTTACTGTAAAATGTTACCCAAACATCCAATGACTAACAAAGTTATTGTATGTTAATTATTCAGACAGAGAAAATGTACATCAAGCAAACCTAGAGTAGATGTCGTTATTGAACTGCCCATTTCAGCCACTCCAGGAAAAACACATTCAACAATCATAGTTATAAAAAAAAAAAAAAAGATACATATATATATATAGAGAGAGAGAGAGAGAGAGAGGATCATTTTGTTGAGGTGGATACTATTTTTAAGTATACTAACATGACTTTAATTTGTATGACAGCCTACTAAATTATATCTGTGCACTTTTATTGTTTGTATTTCAGTTCAGTGTACATTGTTTATCCAATAAACTGGAAAATTTACGAGTTTCCATAAACTGGCTGGACCATTAGCACATCCAATCATTGTATCCACACATAACAGTTACACTTATTGCTTTGGTCATTATGGTGGTACACAGTCCCAAAACTCACGGCACAGGCATTGGCAAAGGCCGTACACCATGACGATTAGAAGACTGACAGGTACCAGACTGACCATCAACACCCCCATCGTGGTATTCTGCATGATTAGCAGATAGACACCTAGAGGCAGCGAGCTGAAGTACAGCAACCCCAGCAGCCAGACCAGGATGCGTGCTGAAGTCTGGCACAGCAGGGCCGCACAGTTCCACACTGTCCATCTCTGGGTAACGGAGGACATGGAGTCCTGACTGGAAGAGCGGTAATCCCTACCCGAAGCTGGAATAACAGACTCCTGTCGAGGCTCCATAATGGTGATCACCACGTAATTGGAACGAATCGAGGTGGGAGAAGCTGAGGCCGAGTGTCCCACCAGGGAGTTAAGACGTCTGGGACTGAGGAGAATCTCCCCTTGGTTGTCATAAAGGTTCTGATGCTTCCGTGTCTGGATGGACAGCAGTGCCGTCACCAAGTTATACTCATCCGGTAGACTGTCCACATCTTCTCCGGGAAGGTCTGTGATGTAGCGGCAGAACGGACAGACCACTGCGTTCGGAGAGGATTCGCCTAAATCAAGGATTTTTGCAAGGCACTTGGCACAAAGACAATGGCAGCACTCGAGGACCTTGGGCCGTCGACTTGACAGGCTGTAAGCACAGTAGCAGATCTTGCATTCCAGATCCTCTGTGGTGGAGCCACCCACCACATCCTCTGGGAACTGTCCCATCATGTCTCCTTCTCAACGATTTCTCATCGGCTGGTTGTAGTCAAAGCTGTGTGGGAACATGGTTGCGAGGCAGCTGTTGGGCCACTCCTGGTGTCTGGATGGTGTCCTGTGCAGAACGAAGCATTGCCTGTACTGTGCCACGGTGGCTCTGGACGGGTTTGTGCTGAGGAACATTTCATGCACTGTGTGGAAGGGTGGGGAGAGGCCACCACCGAAAAGATAACTGTTAACACAGCAGTAGAGAACAAACACTGCAGCAACAAAGCAGACCCTGTAAAACCAGGGCTGGAATTTTCTAGCCAGGGCTTTTGTTGCCACTGAAATTCAGTCCAATTAGTGGCTCCACACTTCTTTCTGGTGCACAGCGCTGTTTTTGCTCACTTGTTGCAAGATGATTTTAAACAAAAAGAGATGATATTTGTCTGAAATCATGTTAAGTTCAGAATATACAATAATATCAAATATTTTAAATGTATTTAAAACTTGTTCCAAGCTGTAATTTTGAATACCAGCCAGTTCAGAAGTACACAGTTCACTGTGTAACATCAAAAATTAGGTCATTGCTGTTCACTGAGCCTGTCTCTCAAAGGCAGGTATTACTGAGATTTACCATTTACCATGTAAAATGAGAATGAACTTACATCTGATTGGTATTTATTTCCAAATATAATGCATTTTATATATAATGCTCAAATAATTTTAGGGCAAGACATGCATCGATTGATTATGATTTTGGTCTATTTGGCTTTTCATAATGTGATGTTTCAGAGCAGAGGGAAAAAAACATTCAAAATACATTTTTATTTATAATTTTTTACATTTATTTATTTATTTTTTGCACTTTACCTGTTTGCATCTGTAGATTTCAGTAGATATATTTAAAGGCTGTTTTCTCAACAAAAAAATAAAATAAATAAATAAAAATCTCTTGCACTGAGCCAGAAATCTCCACTTCATTTGCACTTACATGCACCAGACTTTACAATTTTATTTCAATCTATATTCTAAAGGTTTTTACAGTGGGATTTGTTCATATATTATCTGATTTTCTACAACATTTTATTCCTAAAAGCATGGTGAAAATTTTTTTCTGGCTGTTAAGAGTGATAAAAAGAGATCCAGAATCCCCTCTGTAAAAACATTTGACTGCAATATGTCAGCAAAATGAAACAAACTTTTTGAACCTTACTTTATCCAATATTCAGGTTTCTGTTCTGGATATTTATGCAGACTAGTGCATATTTAATTAGATAATGTCTAATTTGCATAAACATAAGCATAGCAAAATGTTTTCAGTTCTTTATGTAATTAATCAACTGGGAAAATATAATAAAATATAAGACTTGGTCTAAGTTTGTATATCTCAGCAAGCTATTTTTTCCTTTTTCAAATGGAAACAAGTATTGCTTTGGAGTTTCACAACACTGGCATTTATTTGAGGGCAATTGTAATCTTCCTTCATATCTCACAGATCGTAATGTGGTTAGGGGGAATCGTAACACTTGAGATCGTAATGATATTAACTTATTGATAAAACAATATACAGTATAATTGCTTTAATACTTATTAATGTAGTTTGCCTTAATATGGAAGTATTTATTTAAGGCTGTCAGAAATTATATGTGTTAAAACAAAAATCCTTTTTACTAAGATATACTGATCAGCTGACAGCTGCTTAGGTTCTGTGCACAGTAATAATGTTCATAACATTTTCATAACAAGACCCTTCAATCAAACATTTATATAACTAGTGTTACTATTGGCTCTGAGCCAATATTTTATCCTACAGCCAGGATAAAATCTTATATGATATCCACCAGTGTCAGCAGCTGTCAATCATGTTTTAATTTTAACGAATGACATAGGGATTAATTACTTATTGGCTATACAACAACAGAACTTTAAACGTTGGAGATGTTAAAAATAATCATGCCTGAATAACATTTTTAATTGTATACTTTTATATTATTTTCTTTCTTTCCTTCTTTCTACTGCAAGTGGGTGATTCTACCAATAATGTTCACTGCGCCCTAGTGGATAAAAAGCGTATTGAGCCTATTCATATTTTGTCTTCAAAAGAAATAAAATATCAGATTATCTGCATATGACTGGAAAAGAAGCAAATAGGCTAAAGAAGAAATATTTTTCAAAACTTGGCTAAAGAAGAAATATTTTTCAAAACTTGAGAATGAAGATGATGAACTAGAAGAAAAACATGACTAGAATAAATCTATGCATTATTTCCTTGTGATATGAATTAAAATCAAACAAAACGTTGATTTGGCTGTAATTGCGAGCAATAAGCTGCACGCATCGGTAACCCAGAGCAGGTGGAAGTCGCACAGCTGACTGAACGATGACGTCAGTGTTCCCAACAGCAACCCGGGGCTGCCTCTGAGTGACGTCAGCGACTAAACAACAGCAGCTGGCAGTGCGCGTCGCGACACTGCGCGTGAGGAGCGGGGAGCGGGCTCGCGGTCGTTTGCTATGGCTAATCAGGGTGGATGCGACAGCCTGGATGCTTCAGAGGTGGAGCCGGTGGGAAAGAGCGCCGGCGAGACTTCCTCCCAATCACTCAACTCGGGTGGAAGAGAGATGGCAGAGAAAGAGGAAGAGCAACCTTCGGGAGTCCGACACCCTGCAGACACTTATCCTCTGTGTCGTATATCAAAGCTGATTAACTGGAAGAGACCGTTATGGACTTCCGCTCTCTTCGCAACTACAAATATAGCGTTTTGGTGAGATACATGACGCAGCATATTTTTATTAACGTTACATCAGTTGAATGCAGAATTTATGAATGTAAACATCACCTTTTCTTTTACTGATGTTGGAGTTTAAATGAAATGTTACATTTATTTACAATAAATATCGGTCAGTCTTTAACGCTTTCCAATGCGCTACATTTCTGTGCCTAATTAAATCAGCAGGCCTAACGGGTTTTTTTTGTTTTTTTTTTGTATACTTTGCATTTTCCCTTAACCATTTTCTCTGTATCTGTGGTTGCACTGGACTTCACTACAGTTGTGTTGCTATTAGTAGGTGTTGGACCTTTTGTACTGGTGAAAATAGTTTCCTTTGCATAACAGGAATACATTTTTGCAGACAAACTTCTAAAATTTGAATTCAAAATTTCCCTGCAGGCATAAAAGTTGTCAGTGTATTCTTGGCTTATATTCAGTTTGAAAGAAATCATGTGGCATGTCGATAAATATTGTATTTGTGTTGACTGACTTGACTGTATAAATAGTAATTTGGTTTGCAATTGGGAATTAGTTTCACCCTCAAAGCATATGATTTTACATAAGAGGTAACTTGTAAACAGAAATAATAACAACACATGAGTTGTTTTTAAAGGTATGATGACAGATCTTAGTTAATCTTACAGCTTTTATCTGAAAAAAAACAAACAAGCACTACACATACGAAAGTGATAGTTAGATGTCGGTTGACTGTAACTGTGCACATGATTAAAGATGGGAAACCTGTTTGTTTGTTTTTCCATGCAGGTTTGTGTTCCTTAGTCCCTGTCGTGTGTTCAGCCTCATCTCCATGTGTGTCTCTCTCTTCGTGATGATACAGCTGATGAGAGATGTGGCTCTTTCCAGATCCAGAGGTGTGGGTTTGTTTCATACCATAATACTCTTAATATGTGTGACTGTTGTTACTCATAAGAATAGAAACAAATGTTGATGTGGTGTCCACATCAGTGTAGATCCCATTAATGTTTATTTTCCTACTTACAGGAGCCTCTCTGTGGAGGAGTATGACAAGCAGGTAAATTTAGAGCATGCACACCAATTCAAATTATTTAGCTATAGAATAGTTTGGATTCGGTAGTTTTTTAAAAATGTTTTTGAAAGGAGTGTCTTATGCTCACCAAGGCTACATTTATTTGATCAGAAATAAAGTAAAATTGTGAAATATTATTACAAGTAAAAAAAAGTTAAATTTAAAAAATATATATATTTTAAAATGTAATTTATTCCTGTGATGGCAAAGCTGATTTTTCAGCAGCCATTATTCCAGTCATTAGTGTCACATGATCCTTCAGAAGCTATTCTAATATGCCGATTTGGTGCTCAAAACTATTTCTTATTATTAATGTTGAAAACAGCTATTTTATATTTTTGTGGAAACCATGAGACAGTTTTTTTTAGAGGATTCTTAAAGAGAAAAAAATAGATTTTTTTTGTAACATTGAAATAGCACTTTTGATCAATTTAATGCATCCTCTGTTCATTTTGAGAAAAAGAGCGTCTTTTACGTTCACTAATAATTCCTTTTGCATTCATATGAGTTTGATAAAACATTGGAAACCATGAGACAGTTTTTTTTAGAGGATTCTTAAAGAGAAAAAAATAGATTTTTTTGTAACATTGAAATAGCACTTTTGATCAATTTAATGCATCCTCTGTTCATTTTGAGAAAAAGAGCATCTTTTACGTTCACTAATAATTCCTTTTGCATTCATATGAGTTTGATAAAACGACAGATTATGACAGAATTTTCATTTAAAGCAAATCTACCTACAACAAATATACAAATAGTTTTTTTTTGGTAGTTGCACTGAAAATGTACTTGACTCGGGGGGGGCACATCTGAGTGTATTTTTAAAGCTGTTTTTGTATTTAAGAACACATATGCTGTGTGCACATACACAATTTAAGTATTTTCCATTCATCAGCTACAGTCCAGCCTGTAGCCACTAGAGGGCGTCCTATACCTCTTATTGGCATTATTGATGACATTCAGCAATCCATAAAGCCTGTCATGTGAGTTTGGAAATCCAGTGCTGCTGTGAAGGAGCCGTTGTGAGATCAAGACTAATTAAGAAATCTAACAAAGTACTCCTGACCTGCTGGAAACGTAGAAATGCACGACACTGGTAACCTTTCTCATGCAGTAGTTTGAAGAGTGTGTCCAAGTGAGTAATGATTATATAATCAATATTTACGTCAAATCATTGTATAAGAGAACTTTTGAAAGTTGGCCTAAATTTGTTAAAGTATTGGATTAGTGAAAGGCTTGATGAATTTATCCAATACTGCTTATCAATGGCCTTCGGCTTTCCATTATTTTAATACGGGTTGCGTCGTGCTGTATACTCTGACCGAAGTTGCCCAGTCATTGTTTACGTGCTTATTATAAAAACAAATGCAATGGCACCATTGTGCTCCAGTGGGTGAGATGCCAGTGTAGTAATCTTCAGTGTGGTGTTTACGTGAGACGGGCCTCATTAAAACCTTGGGTACTTAAACAACAGCTGCTGGATTGTCTCAGCTTGTTCAATTCTGCCGACTGCTGTTGATGTGAGTCTTGTTCCAACAGCTGTTTTACCCGGATCTTCACTCTGACCCCTTTGCCCCCCGTCCTCCCATGGCTGTGGGATTAAAGAGCTTTCTGTTGTGCCCTACTTTTTGTATTAGTGTATTTTATAGACATTACATTAAATTTAAAGTGTGATGATTTCACATTAAAAGACCTTTGAGAAAAATCTGCTTTTTTTTTTTTGTCTTTTTATAAAACTTCCAAGTTATAGAAGTTATATGGTAATACAAATTTAGTTAGTATTTCTTTGCTACAAATGTTTGCACAGTATACTTGCAATAATTTGTACTAATAAGTTCCATCTGTAATGATAAAATGCTTTGTTTATCTGTACATTGTGACGTATGCACTAGAGTGGGTTGTTTTGTCCTGTGGAAGCATGCCATATTGTGAAACTTGAGTTTATGTTTCAGACTGTTGCATGTCTGTGGGTGGCATGGTGAGTAGAATGACACAGCCAGTTGTGCGCTCAGGAGTCATGGTAATCCTTTCTTGTGTTTCCTTGCCATTTTTAATTGGGAGGATTTTGGAGTGTCCCAACTGAGAAGCCAATCACATCATAGGATACTAACAGACAAAGGGTGTGTCTGGACACTCAGTGGCCCATTGGAGGAAGGCTGAGTGAGGTTTTAGATGACTGGTATTAGTTGTTTGCTGACCAACTGACCAGTCATGGTAATTTCATCACCGTCAAATGACCAAATAATAATAATAGATAGAATGAAATAAATAAAGAGGTGATATCAATAAAAAAGACGACTGTTACTGTCTGATATACTGGGGAGACTAGGCACGTTTTTATACTTTTTACTCCAAAATGTAAAATGTACAAAAATAGCAAACCATTGGTTTGGCCAACGAATATTAGTAATCATTTATCATTAATAAATTAGACCATTTAAAACATGTAAATTTTTATTAAAAAAACAATAAAAATGTTATAACCTGTCCCAAAAGGACATTTGTGAAAAATATATATTTGATTAATAAATTGTATGATTTTCTACAATATAATATAAAAGTGTGAAAGCCTGCGTCAAATGGACAATCTTGAAATATAAATATATATATTTTAAAACACATTAAAAAATGACAACCTGCTCCAAATGGACATTTATAAAAATACCCTTGTCCTGAGAACATTGTTAAATTCTACTTATATAGCTGACTCTTGTTTGAATGTTTGCTAGCGTAGTTTTATTGATCATTTGTTTTGAGTTTTATTGTTCGTGTGATTGAATGTATCATTTCTTTCAGTGTAAGGAGATTTTAAAACATTCACAACAAAACATCAGTTTATCATAAATCAGTGAGATTAACAGAGAGAGAAAAGGGTAGACATTTTTTGTGATGTCAGGGAGTTTCTTTGTTATGATGCGCACATACCTGTATGGAGATCATTTTTCATTGAGAAAAAATTCAAAATACTCTTCTGAGAGGGTCTCATTCTGGGAAGGGGGGGTATTATGTGGAGTGTTTGTACGTGTGTGTGTTCATGCCCCAGCACTGTCTGTCTGATGCCTGCTTGTGGAATGCTATGTGACTGGTATTTTTAGACTTGACCGGTTGAAATAGTGAAGCTCCGGCCTTGGTCAACATAAACACTAGCTCGTGTGGCTTCATGCAACACTTTATTTGAACTCGGGAACATTTCACTGACACACTCACCTGAACGCTTTTCATGTTGAAACCTAGAGATTTTGAGATGACTGCTGAAGACCATGGATCAGCACTGAGGTAAAAAAATAAATACTCTATTGAATAAATTGGTATTGTAAAGAGTGGTTGTTAACTTTGAATACTAAGAATCAGTGTTATGTGATTTATACCTCCAAGAGGCTAATTTTGTATATCTTGGATGACTTGCATATTTATTTTGTGACTTTTTTTTTTAATCAAGTGATATTTGTCTTTGAAAAATTGTGCTTTAATCTTACTTACATCGCAGTTAGATGTCATGTTTCAGATATGAGCTTGTTCCAAATTATTACAAATGTCAGTCATCATGCATCAGATGCATCTGGGGCCGTGTGGTCTCCATAGTGACCCTTGTTTTGGAACATTTGGGAAGTGCATGTCAATTGTCACAAGGACTTTATAGGTATTGATACGTGCATGTACACGACACAGCCATGGAACCTGTCGGTCATGTGGAATGAGGTGTATGTGGACAGACCCACAGATAAGCTAAAAACATGGTTAAAGTACTGCAATTGGCAATGCCAAGGGTCTTTTAACCCTTTTACAAATTAAGAGACTATTGATTTTCAGTGGCATTCCTCAGCTGTTTGTTTTGGGGTATTTTGTCACTGGGTCTGTTTGAGTGTCAGACAAGTAGCTTTCTTTGTTGTTTTAGCGATTAGCATGGGAGTCAGCTAGTCTAGCGGTTTGATTTTCAGAATCCAGTCACCTGTTGTTGGCATTTACAGAGACATTAGAGGCTTTTCTACACATCTTCTTTGGTTTTAAAAGATTTAGGACTTTCTTGAAGCAGCAAACTTTATTTGGTTTTCACATGATATTAAGTAACATTTACCAGAGGCAAACATACCATGCGGTATGATTTCAAATAGTGTTCGTTATCAAACACCACATGGTGCCAGTCAACAAGCAGATTTCCCAAAAGATCTCATCTGATGAAATCTCTTAACGCTTGTGAGCATTACACCTCATTGATCTCCAGTCGTCAGCTCTGGTCTGGGTTGGGCAAGCCTGAGCTCACTTTCTCTGGCACTTTCGCTTGTATCTGCCACATGGTCGATGGTGAAATGCTAATGTGAGCTGTGTTGCCTCATAGTCACATGCCCCCCATGCGCTCTGTTTAATAGGAAACCTCCGGTGGGGAAACATGTCTCTGTAATGGTGGAGGTGACTGGTTTATGACCTTTCGGAGGAAATGCAGCTCGAGCTGATCTGTAGAAGAGTTCCTAATTGCATGGCTTATGTGTAGCATGTTTTTGCTTAAGTTTGGGGTCGATCTGTTTATTTGATGGACATTGTGTTTTGAAAAGTTTTCGACATATAGGTGGCATTGTTTGGTTTGTTTTGGAGACGGGAAATGTAGGGCGACAGCTGTGAGGGGATAGGAGTAGGGGCGCATAACAACAGATAAAGGGCATTAACAAGCCGCCTGTTAATAGATGCTTATCTTGTGCCCAGAAATTCTGAAAGTCATACTAATTTATTCAAAGCCAAATAAATTTATTTGACTTTTTACCTGATGTTATTATTAGCTGCCCATGATTTATTTTTAAAGCGTTTAAAGCTAACTCGCATTATACTTTCCATGAAAGTGAACTATCCATGTAACATCAAATGTGATTTAAGCTTATCAAAAAGTCCTAGAGGACTCGAAGAATAGAGATTTCTGAATTTAAAAATGTTTTTGTCGATGTAAGCTGTCAGTTAAGGACCTAAATAGATTTATATGTAATCATATATATATATATATATATATATATATATATATGTTTTAGGTCCACAGGTTTTCATGTCCACAGCACAAACTGTACGGGACGAGTATTGCTGAAGATCTATGTTTAGGGTTAGATGTTTGTCCAAATATCCAGATTGAAGATTAATACTGTACAGTAGTAACCTGGTCATTTTTCCTGTTTAACAGGAAAACCGCAACTCTCTCTCTGCACATAGAAACTAATTGAAATCCCTCAGATGTTACAAAGCGGCTGAAGTGTGTGTATGTGTATATATTATGTACATTGAGAGAGAGTGATTACGACTGTAACAGCTGTCCTTCCTCATACAGGAACATCTCTATGGAGAGAGACTCAGAGGAAGCACAAGTTCAGCTTCCAAGACGAGTGGAGAAAAAAATGACAGGAAAGGCATCTAAAGGTCCATGCTGTATCAGTCCTCTCACCGCTGGGAGTCGAAACAAACTTTGGCAAAACACAGCATTGACATTCCTTTCGAACAAATATGCAAAAAAAAAAAAAAAACAGGAAGGGGGCAAAAACCTTTTCACGGCACTGTATATATATATATTTTAAAACAAGAATTTGAATATCAATAATGAATTCTGAATATCAGTCTTGGGTGAACCTTCAAATAAGTGAAGCCAAGTTTTTCAATGTGCAGTAATTCCCTCATTTCTAAATCAGGCATTCTCAGGTCGCTTCTGTTTCAGTTATCTCATGAACCCATTGTAGATATTATAAGAATCCTCTTGTACATTTCTGCAGTCATCACTCAGTCTGTGAACTATTTCACACATGCAGTGTGTGCTCTGATAGTGCTAGAATCTGCCTTCAAAGGCATACACACTGTATAGCTATAATGTTATGGACACATAAGGAATGTTTGTGTCATATCACAGTTCCAGAGGTTGAGAAGAGGCCACTACAAATATGTTTATAGCAGCATATGTGTTCAACAGATATGCAGTGATAATTAAAGAAGTGTACATTGTTTAAATTAATGAATTAATAAGTGCTTTTTCAAAAACGGTCGATCTTTACTTCTGGTTTAACATTAATGATCATTTATTTCATTGGTCTTTTAATTGTAGCTGGGAGGTCATTGATTCTGTCCAGGAGGGCATGTCTGGATCAGGGTCTCCATTCACAGACTTCTGGTCGAGCCTCAAGCTCTTCATTGAGGAGACTTCCTCTTTTAAGCAACAGAATCCAGGCAAGGTATGGACGGATTTAGTTGGTGCGTAATGTAACCTTTTTTTTTTTTACATTAAAATCTAGATTTTAGTCTAGATTTAGTAGTTTAAAATTTGTATGAATGTATAAAGGGAAACATATATATTGGGTATCATGTCTCCATTTCTTCTACATTTTTCAAAAAAAATTTTAACCACAATTTTGCCTCTAGTTAATTTTTCATGGCCTGACAGTGGACTTAATATTAATTTATAAGATCACTGAGAGATATATATAGTATTTTTTATACATTTTTTCAATGTAAAATTATTCCATGTGGTCTCATAATGAGCTCATAAAAGCTACATGTATAATAATTATAAAATAATTAGCAAAATGATATTTAAAATAGATTTAGATTATTTAGTATAGCATGTCACATAGCAGGTTATTAACTTTCCAAAAGTATTTTATGTCAGCTATCCTTTTGCAGTGAACTGAGACATTTTAGGTTTGTGTCTCATTGCAGTTCTGTCTGCTGGTGTGCAGTATGTGTTCTTTTTTGGCAATACTTGGACGTTACATTCCAGGGGTTGTTATTTCATACATCTTAGGTAAGTGCCCAATTAAGATACACAAAAAAGATGGTGATTAATAGTTTTAGCCCTGTCTTTTCATTTGAGCTTTTGTACAACTGATTGTAACCATGCTACTATTGGCTAAGGCTGTGCATAGCCTTTCCTGTATTTACCTCCAGCACACTCCAGAACATCCAACAGTCCGTTTGTCATGTGATAGTGGATTCCTAGTAATGTAACCATGACGATATTCTCACTCAGTCTCTGGTTTCTCTTTCTTCCTAGCAGTCAGCAGGTTCATAAACACACTGGTAAGTGTGACACGTACATTAATAGTTTCTACATCTGTTTACTGCAGTGCTGGGCATTTTTCTCTGGCCTTTGGTGTCGTCACATGAGTTCGGGATGTGGCTGAAACCAGTTCTGCAGAAACTGGACTTTGGAGTGGGCGAGTTTCTTCAGAAAATTAAAGAGAATCATGGTACATGTATCTCAAATACACACAGGAAATGACTCAATTTTACATTATTTCCAGTATAGCTTGTAATCAGGAAATGGATTTTTGAATGTTGACCCCCAAAATAATTTTTGTTATTAAAAATAAACATAAATATTAGTTGAAAAACTTTGTTTGTTGCCTTGGCAATTAACTGAAATAAAAAAAGTTTCAATTGAAGTACTAAAATTACTAAACCTAAAGCAAAAAGGTAAAAATAATACTAAAGCTAAATGTAAATGTTTAACCTCAATTTTCAAACTATGAATAAATACTATGATAGTATATAAATAATACAAAAATAACGCTGTATGGAAACTATGCACACCTCTGCATCTCTGCGCACTACACATATAGCACACTTAAAGGGTGACTCAACTTACTGAGTTCAATGGAGTTTGACATTAGCATGTTGCTAAGCTAACAAAGCAATACTCTAATAAGCATATAAATCATTTTCTCATCATGTTTTTTTACATTTACATCATACATTCATATATATATATTTTTTTTTTACATTATTTTCGATTACACTGAAGTATTTTTATTGATTCTGTTTTGAATGAAATATTTAAAGTCATGGCTGACTTGCATTCCTCATATTCCTTCCCTGCTCCAGAGAAAAGGATACTCCAGTCTCAAGCCAAGAGAGAGAGCATTGAAGCAGATCTGTCTGCACTTTTCCCCAAGGTCAGTGCGCTGCCACACAGCTCGCCAGATACTGGTATCATGTGCCACTAAAGACTGTGAGGGCTTCATGATATGACAATAATATAATATGCATAATATGTCCATTTCCTGTCTGTGTGTGAACTGATATTGAGCATCTATTACAGATGGACTCCGCCATGTGCAAAGAGCTGTCTATATCAGACACAGAGGTCTCTGAAATAACATGGACAGACAATGGCACCTTTAACCTTTCAGAGGGACACACACCTCAGACAGAAAACTCTGAAGGTAAGCTCTCTTACCTTTTCCAGAAATATATAAATATAATGTATGTGTAGTATGTGGGTGATTTGCCAGGTCTAAATATAAAAAAATGATACAGGTAGACCGTATGTAGCAAAGCAAACAGGCAAAATAAAATTGCATTTTAAAATACAAAATACAAAATGTTATTCAAAATGTTATTCAAATGTTATTGTAATTTAAAATTGTAATAATATTTCACAATATTACTGTTTTTACTGTATTTTTAAACATTTTTACTGTATCATTAAAAAAATCATACTGGCCCCTTACTTTTGAACAGTGGTATTTACTGTATACTATATGTTAGTATATTATAAATAAATAAATATTAGTATACTGGAATCAGTTAGCCATCAGCATGTTGTGATTATAAAAAAGGAGTTTTAAGAAATGAATGAATGTCAGGCTTCTATATTGGAAAGCCATTCTTTATGTATTATAGCTGTTCTTTGTGTATTAAAACATTACAATGAAAGTATGTATGTCTGTAATGTCTTAAACATTAAAAACTTAAAATATAGCTTTGAGGCATTAAATAATAGATAATAGACCAAATCGTGCTCCAGTTGAATGTGTATATCTCAATTCCAGCAGTATTTTTTTAAATGTTTTCTGTATTATTTATTTTATATATTTGACACAGACTCAGACCGGCGAAGTGATGAGGAGGTCTTCACAGGTGGACTACCGGAGTTTCCCTCCTTGGACAATGGCTTGGGGACAAATGGAGATGACGATGAAGACCTGAGCATTGGTATGCCCACCCCACCAGCCCATCCCAGCAGGGTCGGGTCCACACAGTCAGACGAGGACCCAGCTACCCAGGCCCTGGAGGTTGTGCAGAGGCTGGCTGGAGACGTAATCACGGCAGCAGTAACCGCGGCCATGCAGGAACGCCTGGAGTCGGTGGTAGCGCCGATGCTGGTCCAGGCCCTGGCCGAGGAATCGGACAGCGAGGCAGAGGACTTTGAGTTGTTGGACCAGTCAGAGCTGGAACAGCTGGAAGGCGAGTTGGGGCTGGACCGGGCGAGCCGTGCAGAAACGTCTAAACCTAGCAAACCTTCTTCAGGCTTTCTGTCCAAACTACTGGGGCGCCACTGATTTTATTCAGAGGGGTTCCGCTTCCCTCTGTGATGGGATGTGGGTGGGAGCATAAATGTCGGGTTTACAGGGAAAGGTCCAGAGTAATGAAGGTATTCCATTGTTTTACTTTGCTGGTGTGATTCAGTTATATTCAGTTGCTATTAAAACAGTCATCTGTGGAAGGAGGCTATTTGTGTATTTCATGGGGAAGGTGATAGTGGCTGGTTTTGGCGTAGCTCCATCTCAGTGGGTCATCGGAGGAAATTTTTTCACAATGTTTCCTGTCAACCTCCAACCTGCCAATGACCAGAGGGTTATGGACCAGAGTATTGTCATGAGTTTAGATGTTAAAGGGCTGGTAGATGCAGAATACTCCATATTTTGCTGCCAAATATTTTTTCTCTTTTCAACTTCGCTTAATTACTTCTAAAAAATAAAAAAGCTTCATGGCCAAAGAGTAAGGGCCTCTCACTAACTGACAATCAGGATAGTACTTATAAGCAAACAGAAACACTTTGTAGTGAAATACACCTAATGAATATGTATTTTTATTTGAAATATTTTGTTTTCTAATTTTTTTTGTATTTTTCATGAAGGATTTTTGAAAAGCCGGTGGTCTTAGTGTAATCCTTTGCATGGATAGATGTTTTAGACATTTTTCAATTTGCACCTTCTTTTAGAGTGAACCAACCTGGCACTAGAGCACATAGGCACCAAAGTTGAACAGAGTTTGATTTATATTCACATGAATATTCATCAAACAGTTCTTAAAGTGATGGTTCACCCAAAAATGAATATTTTGTCATTAATTGTGTTTAATGTTGTTTTAGACTATTGACTTTTCATTTTATAGACAAAAACAGTTGCACACAATATTATCTTTTGTGTTCCACAGAAGAAAGAAATACAGGTTTGGAAAGACATGAGATTTTTGGGTGAATTATTTCTATTTAATGTACACAAAGAACCTTAAGATTTATTTTCAGGCAAAAGTAACATGTAGAATTTATTTAAAGGGTTAGTTCACCCAAAAATGAAAATTCTGTCATTAATTACTCCCCCTCGTGTTGTTCCAACCCCAAGACCTTCGTTCATCTTCGGAACACAATTTAAGATATTTCTGATGAAATCTGAGGGCTCTCTGACCCTCCCATAGACAGCAAGGTAACTACCACGTGTGGCGGCGCTGACCCAGATCCAGCGTAATAAACAACACGAGGGTGAGTAATTAATGACAGAATTTTCATTTTTGGGTGAACTAACCCTTTAATCGCCAAGAACAATATAGAGAAAGGACAATTGTACTTTTAGTCAGTCTTATCAATCAAAAATTCTCTTTGGGGATCATTATCAGCTGTCTGTGAGAAAGAGAGTAGACTTTTAACCAATTGACCCATTATTCATAATTGCCTTTTCATCAATGCAAGTACAGAGGCACATATAGCCAAGACTGTTTCTGTTCACAGTGTGGTGCTTGGTGTGTATCTAAATTGAGTGTTTCTAACAAACTACTGATGTATTATACATTCTGTTTTAATGTATTAAATGCTTTCTATAGCACAGTGGCTGAATAGGAATTTCTGCCAGTCACTATAATGACTGCTATCCAAAAATGATTCTAATCAGTGTAAATTTGATAACTTTTTTTTTTTTACATTTAAATATATTATTTATTCCTATATATCTCTCCTATTAGATTGCTGCCACACACATATGATTGCCTTATATGCTTGTGCAAGTTTGTCTGTCAGAGCGGAAGAAAATTAGCAAAATATAGGTGTATATAAACAATCTCCAGAATGTAATTAAAACCGTATGATTCAAAATTGTGGTTTTTGTCATTATTCTGAATGAGGTTTTGCAATGGAAAATATTTTAAGTGACTTTGAAACAATTCTAAATGGGGTCAGAACATATACAGTGCGGTTCAAATTTGAATCTGGGACTTTTTTCTTCATTTAAACGTGGAAATTAATAATGTTTTATCATTTTGAAAGACAGAGATTAATTCATTATAATTGTATATAAATTATAAAATAAATGGTTATTATTCTAATAAACATTAAGAAATTAAGGACTATTTGACTTTTTTTTTATATTGTAATGCTAATAATATATTTTGGAAAGGAGACTAATAATATTAATTAAATTGTAATGATAATGTGTATTGCTAATTGTCACCAAATGCATGATTAAACCGATAATAAATGGCTTCACTATCATTAGATCCAGGTACTGGTTAGATATGAGCTATTTTCACTGTTTGTAGGTTTGCCAGGTAAAGAGGAGGAACGCTTCTCCTCATAAATCTGACACTTTTAAACAGCACCCGGTGATTTACTCATAGTCCACCTGTAAAGCACACCATCCATAGTGGCATCTGGGGATGCCACCGGAAGTGGCGCTGCGACCTGCCGCTTCCAGAGAGAGCGCCAGTCCCTGCTGTCCATACATCACCTAAACAATTCCTCAAGTCAGCAGAACAAAATAAAGTCATGTTTCAAACGTGTATAATTTATGCTCACCACTATGCAGGATTTATCCAATGCAAATGAGTTATACCCATCAGAGATTAATTAAAGTGCTTCATTTTGAACTATTCAAATCTATTTAAATTATGGTTTAAATTTATTTCAATGTGAAATAAATTATCTACATACGATGCAGCTTTTTTTTAATGGAGAGATGTTTATAATTACATGCTTAAAGCAGATAAAAAAGAACAAAACCAATATTTTGAGTAAATATCTGGTCATGATTTGAACAAAGGTACAGTTTTTGACTGGATGCTACGTGAGTGACTATAGGATATAGCTAAACATACTAAAACAATGAAAAAGAAACTGTTCCATAATTCTGCATCTGGTGGTCCTTTAAAGTTTCAGGCCCAGCAGGAGATGTTTTTACCACCACAGAATTTCTTTATGAAGTGAGTGGCGTAATGTGGTGTGATTTGTGTCTTAGGGCCAAAATAAAAATCAAACAAGCCACAAAAAATTTGCACAGATTTGCCACACATATTAATTTGATCTGAATGAGAAAGCGAAAAATTTAAATAGATTGCTTGCACAGTAACACAGACCTATTGTATTACTTTGCTTATCACAATATAGATGAATGCAGATAACGCATATAAGAAAAAGTTTCATAAACATATTATTTGTATTCATTTATCTTAATTTTATTTTAATACCATTGATTCATGTCACCCATGTCACACATTGAAATATATAAAATTATGCATGACAGATTCTGTTACTTGTCCTTTCAGGCATGTAAATTACACGGTGTCATACACATCATTTCTGTTTACTTGGCTTTTTTTCTTACATGAAAGCAAGCCTGAATTCTTTCCAGAAAGACCTTTAGTTTTCCATAAAATGCGGTTGTTTACAAATCGTGTTGCTGGTTTGGGAAAAGCATGGCAGAAATATAAAAGACAACATCTCATGCATCTCATTCAGAGTAACCAGATATGTAGTTCATCACATTGACTATAGACAGTTTGAGGCCCCACTTTATATTAAGTGGCCTTAACTACTATGTACTTACATCAAAAATTAAGTACAATGTACTTATTGTGTTCATATTGTATTGCAAAACACGTTTGCTGCTATTGAGGTGGGATACGGGTAAGGTTAGGGACAGGTTTGGTGGTATGGGTAGGTTTAAGGGTGGGTTAAGGTGTAAGGGATGGGTCAACTGTGTAATTACAAATGTAATTACAGAAATGAATTACAGATGTAATTACATGCAGGTATTTTTAAAATATAAGTACAATGTAAAAACATGTATGTACACATTAAGTGCATTGTACCAAATTATTAATTTAAATGTAAGTACATAGTTGTTAAGGCCACTTAATATAAAGTGGGTCCCAGTTTGACAACCAGAAACTGTCAATTTGTTTTGAACAATAGCATTTTTTTTAGCATTTGAAAATTAGCTTGAAAAGAGTGTTTGTGATATGCTTTTAAGAAAAATGCCACTTGGTTTGATATTTTGATATTCACACATTTTTAGGTGTGTCTGAATACTTTTTCGGAGCCATTGTATGTGTGGAAGGAAAGGAAAAGTGTTCTGCCCTATTTTCCGGTGAGAAGACGTGAAAGCTGGCCTGTTTCTAGTCTTGTAAAACTCTACAGAGACATACAGGTGAACTGTGAAAAAAGAAATAAAAAAGCAGAAGTTTTACCACCTTGACCTTCCAACCACACTCATCCTGTCACAAGTTAAAATCACTTATTTCACTAAAGTTTGTGAAATAGGGTAATTAGATATTTGTGGAAAGATAAGTAGACATTTGGTAGACATTGGTAGATACTGTATATATTAATAAAAAAATAGCTTCAGTGAAGGGTAAAGAGTTTTTTTCTTCTTAGTGATTTTTAAAGTCTTCTCTGGCGCCAGGTGTTCCAAAATTCTGAGCGAACGTCACATTCTTCTACATGTGGTATGTTGAAATTATGAGGCCATATCGTGTTTGTGTGCTCAGCTGCTTCCAGGTTGGATTGCAGGTTTATGTGCTATGTAAAACACCTGTTTGCAGCAAGCCTGAAGATTAATTATACTGTATGTGTAACAGTGGACGTGCTGATCTGGCCGTCCCATCATCATGATGAATGGACCTTAGTAGACACTATTAAACATTCAGTCACATACAGGACAGTATATGTTTTGTATATTTTAGTTGTAATTCCTAAATCAGGCTGCCACCATATTCTGTAGCTTAGGCTACATATTTTTGCTGAATATAGTGGCCTGGGAAGGAATCACCTGAAATGATATTTGACAGGCCATCATTCTGATCTATGATGTTCTTGTAATAAAAAGTAGTCACCTCGGATCATTAACCCAAACCTGATTTTTTATAGCATCCTGTAACTCTCTGACCTTCAGTTACCATCAGTTTCTTATGACAGTGGCCAACACTTTCTGCTTTTCCTGTGGAATATTTAGTGAGTGTGAAGAAACTGCCAGATAACATCTTTAAAAAGCAAGCTGCTGACAGGAATCTGCTTGTTGGGGAGAGTTTTTTTTTTTTAACAGCGTGAGTCTGGTTTTTAATTAGCTTACATTACAGTTTTCACTTGTTCCAAACCTGCGTGAGTTTCTTTATTGTGTAGTTGACAGTAGCCATTGCCTTCCATAGTATTTTTTTTTTCCATACTATTGAAGTCAGTGGCTACCGTCAACTGTTTGATTACCAACATTCTTTAAAATAACTTCTTTTGTGCTCAACAGAAGAAAGAAACTCACACAGGTTTGGAACAACTTGAGGGAGAGTAAATGATCACAGAATTTTCATTTTTGGGTAAATTATCCTTTTAAAATAATACATGTATATTCACAAGAAATTCTAACTCACCTATATATACCGACCGTTGTATATCTTTGCAAACAGTCTGTTGACTTTCTGACAAAGTTTTACAGTTTTACAGTGATAAAATTAATTATGCAACAAACCTGTCTTAAATCCTAATCAATCCTCATTGTGATGCACTAGAAACATAAATCAAAACAAATAAAATGAAACAAAACAAAACACAACATTTCTGCCAATTTCTTTACTTTACTTGATAAATCTGCATAATACTAAGCAAAGCTGCAGGATTCAGAATAATATGACATTCAAGGGTAAACTGCTCTTGGTGAAATAATCTAAAGTGCACGAACTGATAAAGTCATAATTTATATGGCAGAATGGGAAAAGTATTCCATGTTCAGGTTTTCTGTCATGGTTGTGTCTCAGTGGTAGATGTGGCACCTCATTCATCAATCAGTAAAAAGGTATTTCTTTGATTATTTCTGCATCCCTCCGGCTCCCCTCTTCCAAGTTGGATCTTGCTGCTTTTCTTCCTAATTACAGGACTCTCATTGGTCAATGAGCTGATTTAGCAAGAGCCAATCCCAAAAAGGCTAACAGCAAGCTCCTGACATATGACATGCCTTTTTTTCTTAATGATCATGGAGCACCTTAAAAATGCTGCCATTCGCAACAGCAGTTCAGAGGGTTTGAAGGGGAGTGCAGAGGTTGTGTGAAGAGTTCAGTACGCCCCTTCAGAGCCCACCAGCAATATCTTCAAACATTTCTGCTAGAACAGGTAAGGACTGATACAGACAGAATAATATTAGGCTGAGGTATGACCACTGGGGGAAAAATGTATATATATATATATATATATATATATATATATGTATGTATGTATGTATGTATATATTACTGGTTAAGTAACTGGTTACTGGTTATATATATATAGAGAGAGAGAATCTCATATGGATTTCTATATCTGTTGTATTATTTATAAAGTGTTTGTCAATGGAAAACATGCCAAATGAAGATTTTCTTGATTTCTTGATTTAGTTCAACTATTGAAAAACCCAACTGATCAGACATTATTTTGAATATTATTTTGAAAATGTCCCTGATCTGGATCGCTCTCTCAATTTTTGTTTTCAGGACTCAACTAATCAAGAAAAATGGCCAGACGTACGGTGATGTTCTGTGCCATGGCTCTTGCAACTGTCTTTATGCCAGGTGAGAATCCATTTTGATAAAAACAAAATATTCTGTTATCCTGAATATTTTCCACAATTCAATCTCAGTGTAAATCACCAGAGCATTATAAAGCATGGACCAAATGACTCCGCATCCATCTATAAAACAAAGCACATTTGGTTACTATTACTGCAGAAACTTTGTAGTATTTTCCAAAACCAAGGTTTCTACAGAACCAGAGAAAACAAATGAGCATTGTGTATTGTTATTCTTTTTTTGTGAACACCTCTGTAAAGTGATTTCAGTCAAACAGTTTCCATATAGGAAAAGGGAGACCTTGTGAATATTAACCAACTGTACATTTTCCATGAGCTATAAACATCTAAAGAGACCAACTGGAGATATATGCCACAAATAATGTTGCACGTACAGAACATTTTACATCCTTCATTTTATTTTACAGCAGTGGTAATTATAGCAGCAGCCTGTGGGATGGTTCCCCAATCTCTTTGTAGTTTAACAGGTACACTTGCTGGGGGTCCTGGAAGTTTAAGCCCCATTTTAAAGCACTTAGAGCTCTCAGAGAGCCGAGACAGAGTGGTAATCACTAGAATAAGACACATGCTCCGTTGACGGGAAAAGTGCCTGCTGTGCAGTCATAGTCAGTTTGCATTTTCCTTCATTTCAGAAGTCTGACATTTGGTTCATAACAATTCAAATAGTTTTTTCTTTCCTTTCTTTTCTTTTTTTAATGTCTGACAGACTTTCTGAGTGCTGGTCCTGTAGGACGCAGTGAAGAAAAGGATGGTGAGTTGGACTTTTTTGTCTAATTATATCATCAGCTATGCTGTAAATGGCCCCAACATCACAGCTCTGATGTGCAATTTAACATGAATCATTATGTTGCACAACTGCAACATGGTAGTGGATCATTGTCTCACACAGAGCTTCTCTACATCTTGGCCCCAAAATATAATCTCCTTCTTTCTTAATGTCATTTTAGGTTATACATTTAGAAAATGTTAACAAATCATAGTTATGGACTGGGACACACTTGCAAAGCAAAGAACCCAAAGATTCTTAAGAATGCAATCATATCTTCACTCAGTGAATTTTCCTCTCTTTTTTATTCATATACTCATCCTGTGCACTGCCAATCAAAAGAGTTTTCCATATTTTATAATAATAGTAAATTAGTCAAAATTGTAATTAATAAAATACACTGTTGTTTGCGGTCAGTAAGATTTTTTTTTAAATAAATACTTTTATTCAGCAAAGATGTATTAAATTAAACTTTCAGTACACCCCTTTATTCATCAAAGAATTATGGGGGAAAAAAGTATCAAGGTTTCCAAAAAATATTAAGCAGCAAAACTGCCTTCTTCTTTAATAATAGTAAGAAATGTTTCTTGAGCACAAAATCAGCATAGTAGAACGATTTCTGAATGATTTCATTTAATTCTGCTCACTAAATGTGGTCCCCTTAAAAAGAAATACACCTTTTTATACAACTCTCAAAAAAGAAAAAGAAAAGAAATAGGGAAATACTGAATAGTATTTAAATGATGCTTAAATGACACTTCATGTTGTCATGCGCTGGTTCAGTTATAGAGGTGAAGACAGACAGCACGTCATCACTGAAAAAGCTGGTCCGTAGCAGGAGGAATGTTGCCTACTACAGGAGTCTACCTGATTTCTGGGGCTGGTATAAATACTTCATGCAGACCAACAACCAGGAGGGAGTGAGTAGCCTTAAACGAAAACTAAGATTGCTAGTCATGGTTATAATCTTTTTGAGATTTTTCTATTTCATATAATAGTCTTGTAAATAAGCCAACTTTCTTGAGAACTGTTTACAGAAAATTGCGACAAGAGTGATTAAATTAGCCCAATGTTATTTCTCTGTGATTATCTCCACAGATTGAGGACATGGATCGCATGTACCTTGTTTACCTCCAGAACAAGCACAGAGTAGAAGAGGGACGCTCCTACAATCATTACCTCACTCACCTGAGCCAAATTTACAAAGCCTGTGCCAACTCTGACGACCCAGACTGCATTGCAGAATCCACCAGCAAACCCAAAGCCAAGATGGTCATGCCAGTTCCTGTGAGGCAAGCTACTGTGACAGTGTGCAACCCTTACCTCGACCCCTACTGCCTCTATGCTGTTAGACCAAAAGCTGCAGAAGAAGAAAAGGTCCCTGCTCCGATTCTGTCCCCTCTACTACCTCTGCCTCTGAAAACCCCACCAGGTTACTACTACCACGCTCCGGTATTAGAGCCTTTCTTGTCAGCTGAGCAGAGGGCGGAACTGTTACGTATATGCAATCCTTTGGACACAGAGTGTTTGCAGTACCACCTGCGCGCTGCTTACGGCTACAGGCCCTCGCTCGGCCCTCTGCCCTCCTACGCTCACCTTGGATGTGATCCTACCAAAGATCCTTACTGCCAGCCCAAGCTGGTGGCCAGATCACCTTCAGGTTTGTATCACCTGTATCCTACCTGTAATCCTGCCACTGACCCCCTTTGTGTCGCCAATGTTGTTGCACCTGCAGCCCAAACCGGTGGGAACGCAGAAGCCCCCAAAGAGCAGTTTTGCAACCCTTTGTTTGAAGAGGGCTGCAACCCCCTTACAGCTGCCAAACTAGCTGGACTCAATAAGCCTGTCTTGGAATATGCTCCAAAAGAGCCTGCACCTCTCAGCCTGGCCTGCGACCCTCGCTACGATCCATATTGTCTGATGGGTGGAGCCGCTGCTCTCAGGAAACCCCCTCCGGTTCTCCCGGAGTTCCAGACCCGTCACCACCTGGGCATCCGTGGGAAGACCAAGGAAGGTTATGACTGCTACATGTTCTATGACAAGGACTGCACCCCGGTAGAGAACCAGGACTTGAGGGCAAGTGCTGCCAGTTCTAAACCCAACTGCCACCCGTACGACCCCAACTGTGGTCAGTTTGCCCCTCAGACGTCCACTGGAGCTGAAGCAGCCAAGAGGGTCAAAGACGGCATCATTGAGCCCCATCCGGACTGTGACCCAGAAATGGATTACAACTGCCGTCTGCACCGAGCAGAATCCACAAGTCAAGAACACAAAGATGAGCCGGCTCAGCAAGAACAAGTTCACGGCAACCCTCTCCCTGAACACGTGGCACCTGAGTATCCAGTTCCACGATTTGAGGACTTCCTGAGAGGATATATGGGTGGCTATAAGAAATGAGAAAAGAAAAAAAAACTGGATGAGAACTTACATATTCAATCATGTTTATATACATGTAGCACATGTTTCATGTTTCACAAGCAATTTAGGATCATCCAGGAATAGTTTTTGCATTGATGTTTTAGTAACTCTAGAGATGTCTAAGGTCTTAATTCTGTCTGAAATGTCATGTTGGGAAACAAATCCAAAGATTTGGGGGTTTTGTTAGTGGTAATGTGAAGCAATATATATATATTTATGTATTATATAATGTAGGGTTAGGGTACCTGAATAAGACTTATAAAACTAATACTGAGACATAAATCTGTATGGTACTTTTTCTCTAAATGTGTTATGTGACTCTTCTGCATTTTGTTCAATTTTTTCAATAAATAATTAACTTACTTGAATTAAAGCTGGTGTATTTCAAATGTTAGAGTATACATTAACATCAAAAATCATAACAGCTTCATATTTTAGTACAGTAAAACAAATTCATCATATTGCAATACAGAAACTTTTTCAAAATTAAGTTTCTGAATAGATACTTAAGTTCACATTAGAAATACTGTATGATTTACATAAAAGTGACAACACATGATATGATATATTGGTACATCTATTATAACAAAAATAATGTATTGAATTATTAATATCATTTGAATTATGCAAATATAATACATAAAAACATATAAATTTGATGTGTATTGTAATGTCAGGCTTTAAAAAGGGGAGCAAGAAAACAGATGAAAGAACTCAAACTTTAAAAAGAGATAACTTCTAAGGGAAAACAAATAAGTCATTCACAATATAAGCTTTTATGTAAGAATTTTTTTTTTTAGTTTGAACATATATGCCTTCTGTAGACAGTGAAAAAGGTTTGTGTGGAATAGAAATGTCATTTATTTTAAACACCATGATCAAGTATATAAAAAACACATTAAACATTAGTACCCGATACCCAATACTTAAATTATTCACAATGGCATTTGGCAAAAAGATCTCTCAGGCAGATGAAAAATGAGTGCGCTTGATGTTTTTAAAAGAGCTTGGCATGCCAATAAAGTAACACTAATGACTACTCACACAGACAGTGAACATGTTGAAATATGCATTAACTGCAAGTGCACTGTAAATATGCCAATCAGAAGGTCCCTCAGTGGGCAGATCTAACTAAAAAAGGAGCTGATGAAGCACACAAAATATACCTAATACTTGGATTACCCAACACACTCTCCCAGGGACATATGGCAGATTTTATTGACACACATCAACTTGAGTACAAGAAATCCGTTGGGATATGTTACCCAAGTGCAAACTCGGCAGCTTCGCATTTCATACCTCTAGTACGTCTGTTGTGGTTCTTTCCTCACTGTCTAATTGGCCTTAGGTGGGCTTTGAGAGGGGATATAGCAAATACGAGACTTTGAACTGTTGCTTAATGCCTCAGTCAGCATGAGTCCGGTTTGTGCTGACTACACCTCTCCATGGCCTGCATACCTGCGGGACCAGCTGAATGTCATTAAGTGGATGGGAAAGGGCCCTGAATGGTAATGAGGGTAAATATGTCCTCTGCATAAGCAAACAGAAATTAGCAGTGTACTTCTGTGTGCTGTATTCAGCAGTGCTGCAGAGTTTCTCATTTTAATGTGGTCAGTGAATAAGTTTGTGTTTGAAACACTGCATTCTTGAAAGGGACTGTTATGAGATGAGCCTTCAAGGCAGAAGATCTGGCCTTGAACAGAGATTTCAGTTATTTTGATTGCACTTCTGTACAGTGAAATGTGGCCATTGAAAAGCTTAGCTTTTCTTCCCCCAATGGTGAGGTTGTAAAGCAACACATATACTGCTGAGTGACAAATAAACGTTGACTGACTAATTTTTGGCCCTGAAGGAGCTGCATCTGACAATGATTTTCAAAGCAAATGTTGGTCATATATCTACAGTCCTAAAACTGTCCATTGTAAGTTGCCTCATGTACTGAAGTAACCTTTTGATGAAATGAGAGATGCCCCAGTTACATAAACAGTTTTAACTACTTTAATCTCTCTGGGTGACATACTTACAGAACACTGATGACATATTCTTTGTACTGAGCTTCAAATGAGAAAGTACATATTTGCCATGCAGGAAAAAATAACATCAATATAGCATGGCATGACTTAAGTATATTTATATCTTCAGGTGTGTCCGTTCCTATAAATGCTGGAATTTATTTATGGCTAAAGTTTAATTTTAGCATAATAAAATGTTGTGCTCATGGAGGATGAAGAAGCATGTGATGACATGGTTCTGTCACCGTCTTCAGCGGGTGTGCCCAGGATGGCCACCAGATGACTGTGTTCTGTGAGCACATGGCTTGTGTTGTGTTTGTTTGTTGCCATGTGCTCTCTCCTGTCTATTGTCTGACCCCGCCCATCTTGTTACCCCATTATTCTGCAGAGGGGCTGGGCTACAAAGACTCCGCGCTAAAGGACTTGTTCAGTTATGCCCTTGATGAGCCCATTAGTCCCTGGAGCATGTCAGGATGCGATCATGTTTCCTTTGAGGGGTTTGTAGAGTTCTTGGCACGTTCCCCAGCTAAAAGGGCTGCAGCGCCTCCGAAGGGGGCCGATGAAGCTGCAGTGCCCCCAGTGGTGGCCGAAGAGGTTGCAGTGCCCCCAGAGGCGGCCGATGAAGCTGCAGCGCTCCTGGTGGTGGCCGAAGAGGTTGCAGCGCCCCCGGAGGCGGCAGACGAAGCTGCAGTGCCACCCTCTCGGAAACGGAGGAGGGGGAAGAGTCCGCCCAAGCCCCTTGCCCTGCCGGCTCCGCCCAAGCCCCTTGCCCTGCCGGCTCCGCCCAAGCCCCTTGCCCTGCCGGCTCCGCCCAAGCCCCTTGCCCTGCCGGCTCCGCCCAAGCCCCTTGCCCTGCCGGCTCCGCCCAAGCCCCTTGCCCTGCCGGCTCCGCCCAAGCCCCTTGCCCTGCCGGCTCCGCCCAAGCCCCTTGCCCTGCCGGCTCCGCCCAAGCCCCTTGCCCTGCCGGCTCCGCCCAAGCCCCTTGCCCTGCCGGCTCCGCCCAAGCCCCTTGCCCTGCCGGCTCCGCCCAAGCCCCTTGCCCTGCCGGCTCCGCCCAAGCCCCTTGCCCTGCCGGCTCCGCCCAAGCCCCTTGCCCTGCCGGCTCCGCCCAAGCCCCTTGCCCTGCCGGCTCCGCCCAAGCCCCTTGCCCTGCCGGCTCCGCCCAAGCCCCTTGCCCTGCCGGCTCCGCCCAAGCCCCTTGCCCTGCCGGCTCCGCCCAAGCCCCTTGCCCTGCCGGCTCCGCCCAAGCCCCTTGCCCTGCCGGCTCCGCCCAAGCCCCTTGCCCTGCCGGCTCCGCCCAAGCCCCTTGCCCTGCCGGCTCCGCCCAAGCCCCTTGCCCTGCCGGCTCCGCCCAAGCCCCTTGCCCTGCCGGCTCCGCCCAAGCCCCTTGCCCTGCCGGCTCCGCCCAAGCCCCTTGCCCTGCCGGCTCCGCCCAAGCCCCTTGCCCTGCCGGCTCCGCCCAAGCCCCTTGCCCTGCCGGCTCCGCCCAAGCCCCTTGCCCTGCCGGCTCCGCCCAAGCCCCTTGCCCTGCCGGCTCCGCCCAAGCCCCTTGCCCTGCCGGCGCCGCCCAAGCCCCATGCCCTGCCGGCTCCGCCCAAGCTTCATGTCCTGCCGGCTCCCTCATTGAGGCAGGCTCCGCTCTTGCTGCCGGCCCCGCCCTGGCCTCCTGCCCTGCCGGCCCCGCCCTGGCACCCTGGTTTACCTCTATCCCCAGGGCCTCTTCCACTACACGGGCCTGGCCCACCATCCCTC
>NW_015639757.1:452510-455522 GCF_001515625.1 Sinocyclocheilus rhinocerous | reverse complement strand
GCCCTGTCGGCTCCGCCCAAGCTCAAGCTTCACGCCCTGTCGGCTCCACTTAAGTTCCGCTCTCTGTCAGCTGTACCCCAGCTGCTTGCCCTGCCGGCTCCCTCCTTGAGGCAGGCTCCGCTCTTGCTGCCGGCCCCGCCCTGGCCTCCTGCCCTGCCGGCCCCGCCCTGGCACCCTGGTTTACCTCTATCTCCAGGCCCTCTTCCACTACACGGGCCTGGCCCACCATCCCTCCCCCTGATCCACCTCCGTTCCGCCTCCCTCCGGGATTTCTTTTGGTGGAGCGTCTGGAATCCGCTCCTTAGGGGAGGGGTTCTGTCACTGTCTTCAGCGGGTGTGCCCAGGATGGCCACCAGATGACTGTGTTCTGTGAGCACATGGCTTGTGTTGTGTGTTTGTCTATTGTCTGACCCCGCCCATCTTGTTACCCCATTATTGTTTAAGTTGCTCCACCTGTGTCTCCCTCGTTAGCCTCGTTTGGTTTGCCATTTATTCTCCTGGTGTCTGTAATCCTGTGCTGATCCGTCATTTCTCATTTTTTGTGTGTGTGTGTGTGTTATGTCTGCATGTAGTGCAGTTCCTAGCCTGCCTGTCTGTTTTTCCCCCTCGGGGTGGTTTGAGTTTGGCTTTTGTTTCATTTTATTAAAATAAAGAACCATTCATCCTGCACTTGAGTCCTCACTTCACCTCCCCGCACGCACCGTGACAGGTTCAAAGGCTTGACAACCCAAGAGGAACATTTTCAGCTGTTGGTTCAGATGGAGTTGTCTGGTACACTTCAGATTATTCTCAAAGATTTAATTTAAGATAAAGTTGTAGTTTTGTTGCTCCTCTAGAATCTATAAAAATGTTAGACAGTCTGAATCACTGCAACACATGTAAAAAAATTTTTTTTATTGAATCAGAGACCTGTGAGTGATATTGGAAAAAATACATCCTGATTTTTTTTAAAATTCCATTTGGGTTTTAGTGAAACCGTATGATCAGTTTAAATGAGCTTTAAACTATGCACATGCTAAGCTTTAAAATGGTTGAATGATTATCAACAATGAAATATGACATTTTTAGAAAGAAAACCAACAAAATAGCCTAATTGTACCAAATATTTATTCATTTTGTCGTAATTAAAGCACAAAGTAGTTTATTTTTGCGACTTTGGGGCCCCCAGTTAAGTAAGCGATATTCACTGTCGTAATTACAGTGGATTGCTTTACACGTGTGTTTGTTGCTGCAGTTATCCCTACTTGGCAGTAAAACAATTCGCTCTTTTCGCGGAATTTCGTACTAGCTGACCAAACCAGAGCAGACGTTCTGGGGGAGCGCGGGAAAGAAACAGAAACCATTCACCTTATTAGAAGTCAGTGTACCATCAGAATGATTTTGAAACCGATATTTCAAGGTTAAAAAAACAAAAACAAAAAACAAGTTGATTAGGTATTATCATAATCATAATCATCATCATCATTATCTTAAATAAAAATCAACCCCTGGGACATAAAAGTGCCCGAAGTTGAAGAAACGCCCAGCTATATAAAACAAATGTAGTTGTCAGTGAGCTGTGGATGAATGGATGCAGTATGGGCACGCGGATGGATGATGAAGCGTGCAGCAGCTGCTGTCTGTCACATGATCCAGTGAAGCTGAGATCTGAGCGATCCAGAAGCGCAGCGCTGAGCACTCGCTCTCTCGCATCGCATCGCATCTCATCTGATGCTCGGATTCTGTGATTGGTGAGTAGCTTCAGTGTTTCTGCTGATGTCTTTCGCGATTGTTTTGATCGTTGTTAAATGTTGAGATGCTTTTCCTCATGTATTTCTTGAGGTCATTTTAGATGTTAGAGATTTATTTTTTCAAAGAGGTGCTAGATAGCCTACTTTTTATTTCGTTTGATGTCTTAAAAATCATGTTGACGTCCCATTAATTTTACACTAATAATCATTTATTAATTATTACTAATAATTATTTAATTATTATAAACATTTATTTTCAATGCATGCATGATTAATAACTCTTGAGTTGGTTCCGAAGTTTGCAGCACTCCCTCTTGCTTGTTTTATTTTATTTTATTAGATAGTTCCAATAGGTTACTATAGGAACTAAAAATCGGTTTTAATCTTTTTTTTATCCAAATTAAAACCTTCTTAAGTGTTCTCTCGTTCTTTAAAACATCTACTGTATGTTCTTGTGATTTAAAGGACTCAGAAACTAATACACCTAGTTTATTTGAAGAACCTATAATGTGAAATGAAAAACGTTTTGAATCTGCAATGTGTAATAATGGCTGCGTTTGTCACTTCATTTATTTCAATCTGTTGCATTTCACAGTTGGTCAATCTCATTCATTGCATCCATACATATTTTTGGACTGGACTGGACATTATTTAACCTCTTGAGACCTGGCAAAACATTTTAGAATTTTTTTATTTTTTTTTCATGTCATTACATTGTTTAGAGCATTAAAAAAACAAATTTTTTTTTTACATTTTAAAATGATATTTCATTCATAAGTTATGCTACGTCCTTGGTAGAGGACATCGGGATTCAATTAAAAAATAAAATAAAATAAAAAGACATGAATGAACATGCATAGGCAAAAGCAATTTATTTTTTTGATACATTTTAATACATTTTTAGTTTTCAGGATTTTTTTTTTACCAAACTTTGTACAAAGATAATTCTCAACTATGTTATAACAGAATGATTTGATATACCATTTTTCTTTATGTAAAATGTGTGTAAAATGGCCATAAACAGGTTTTCTCATTATATATAATGTATCTATAAACTAAATCTAATTTGCATAATAATGTGTTTTTGGGGCAACATGTAATGAAAAAAGAAGTGTAATAATGGGAGTAATAATTGACAAGATTTTCATAATATATAATATTTCATAGGAATAATAATGAAATTTAATTTTTTTTCCCTATTCATTTGTTGTGTCTCCCAAAATACGTAATTAAACATGCTTTTAGTCCCAGTGTCCTCATATGAGGACATGTATGAAATCAA
>NW_015639757.1:438611-451633 GCF_001515625.1 Sinocyclocheilus rhinocerous | reverse complement strand
TGTTTGTTTGTTGCCATGTGCTCTCTCCTGTCTATTGTCTGACCCCGCCCATCTTGTTACCCCATTATTGTTTAAGTTGCTCCACCTGTGTCTCCCTCGTTAGCCTCGTTTGGTTTCCCATTTATTCTCCTGGTGTCTGTAATCCTGTGCTGATCTGTCGTTTTTCATTGTGTGTGTGTGTGTGTGTTATGTCTGCATGTAGTGCAGTTCCTAGCCTGCCTGTCTGTTTTTCCCCCTCGGGGTGGTTTGAGTTTGGCTTTTGTTTCATTTTATTAAAATAAAGAACCATTCATCCTGCACTTGAGTCCTCACTTCACCTCCCCGCACGCACCGTGACAGGTTCAAAGGCTTGACAACCCAAGAGGAACATTTTCAGCTGTTGGTTCAGATGGAGTTGTCTGGTACACTTCAGGTTATTCTCAAAGATTTAATTTAAGATAAAGTTGTAGTTTTGTTGCTCCTCTAGAATCTATAAAAATGTTAGACAGTCTGAATCACTGCAACACATGTAAAAAAATTTTTTTTATTGAATCAGAGACCTGTGAGTGATATTGGAAAAAATACATCCTGATTTTTTTTAAAATTCCATTTGGGTTTTAGTGAAACCGTATGATCAGTTTAAATGAGCTTTAAACTATGCACATGCTAAGCTTTAAAATGGTTGAATGATTATCAACAATGAAATATGACATTTTTAGAAAGAAAACCAACAAAATAGCCTAATTGTACCAAATATTTATTCATTTTGTCGTAATTAAAGCACAAAGTAGTTTATTTTTGCGACTTTGGGGCCCCCAGTTAAGTAAGCGATATTCACTGTCGTAATTACAGTGGATTGCTTTACACGTGTGTTTGTTGCTGCAGTTATCCCTACTTGGCAGTAAAACAATTCGCTCTTTTCGCGGAATTTCGTACTAGCTGACCAAACCAGAGCAGACGTTCTGGGGGAGCGCGGGAAAGAAACAGAAACCATTCACCTTATTAGAAGTCAGTGTACCATCAGAATGATTTTGAAACCGATATTTCAAGGTTAAAAAAACAAAAACAAAAAACAAGTTGATTAGGTATTATCATAATCATAATCATCATCATCATTATCTTAAATAAAAATCAACCCCTGGGACATAAAAGTGCCCGAAGTTGAAGAAACGCCCAGCTATATAAAACAAATGTAGTTGTCAGTGAGCTGTGGATGAATGGATGCAGTATGGGCACGCGGATGGATGATGAAGCGTGCAGCAGCTGCTGTCTGTCACATGATCCAGTGAAGCTGAGATCTGAGCGATCCAGAAGCGCAGCGCTGAGCACTCGCTCTCTCGCATCGCATCGCATCTCATCTGATGCTCGGATTCTGTGATTGGTGAGTAGCTTCAGTGTTTCTGCTGATGTCTTTCGCGATTGTTTTGATCGTTGTTAAATGTTGAGATGCTTTTCCTCATGTATTTCTTGAGGTCATTTTAGATGTTAGAGATTTATTTTTTCAAAGAGGTGCTAGATAGCCTACTTTTTATTTCGTTTGATGTCTTAAAAATCATGTTGACGTCCCATTAATTTTACACTAATAATCATTTATTAATTATTACTAATAATTATTTAATTATTATAAACATTTATTTTCAATGCATGCATGATTAATAACTCTTGAGTTGGTTCCGAAGTTTGCAGCACTCCCTCTTGCTTGTTTTATTTTATTTTATTAGATAGTTCCAATAGGTTACTATAGGAACTAAAAATCGGTTTTAATCTTTTTTTTATCCAAATTAAAACCTTCTTAAGTGTTCTCTCGTTCTTTAAAACATCTACTGTATGTTCTTGTGATTTAAAGGACTCAGAAACTAATACACCTAGTTTATTTGAAGAACCTATAATGTGAAATGAAAAACGTTTTGAATCTGCAATGTGTAATAATGGCTGCGTTTGTCACTTCATTTATTTCAATCTGTTGCATTTCACAGTTGGTCAATCTCATTCATTGCATCCATACATATTTTTGGACTGGACTGGACATTATTTAACCTCTTGAGACCTGGCAAAACATTTTAGAATTTTTTTATTTTTTTTTCATGTCATTACATTGTTTAGAGCATTAAAAAAACAAATTTTTTTTTTACATTTTAAAATGATATTTCATTCATAAGTTATGCTACGTCCTTGGTAGAGGACATCGGGATTCAATTAAAAAATAAAATAAAATAAAAAGACATGAATGAACATGCATAGGCAAAAGCAATTTATTTTTTTGATACATTTCAGACATTTTTGAAGACCAAGGAGAAGGAGTGGTCATGGTGAAACATCCAAACATTTAGTATCTCTGAAAAGCCCTGAATGTGCTCTGTACAGGACATCCAGACTTAAAACTGTGGCATGTATAGTCTCTATATAGAAATTCACTAAAATATAATGTCCTCATATGAGGACGCAGGGTCTCAGGAGGTTAAATCATGTCTGAAATGATTGGTCTATGAGGGGATACTATTGAGAAGGAAAGTCCAAACTTCCAATTAAGTTTGAAAAAAAAATAAAAATCTCATGACTTTCATGAAAGTTGCCTTTCTTTTTATTCAGCCAGTTGCAATATTTCTTTTGTACAAGCACAGGGGCTAAAGCATAATAATTCAGTCATGTCTTCAACTAGATAAGATGCTCACAGTCTTCTTGCAAACCCATTTTCTTTAATCTATATTGTTCTTTTAGAGTCGAGAATATAGTGCAGAAGATGTATGTTATTCTGAAAAGAATGATTTACTATTCAGAATGTGTCAGTAAGGGACAGGTGGGGGAAGCCAGCCATGAAATATCCTTTCCCCGAGTAAGGCTTATCTCTCATTGGGCATTCTAGAAAGGATGGGAGTATCTACCATACGATACCGGGACAGAATTCCTGAGTCTTCCTTAGAGCTTCACTCTCTGCGTACAAACATGAATACAGATAAAAGTATGTAAACTACTTCAGTCTGTGTGCATTGAATTTATTTAATATACAAGTTTCACAATTTGAGTTGAATTACTGAAATAAATGAACTTTTCCACGACATTCTAATTTATTGAGATGCACCTGCATATATATACAACAATATATATCAGTTTTAATAGCAGGAATAAGATGTAAGTATCATGACGTATGCTTCTGTAGAGATGGCAGAAATATCTCTATCTAGTCAGAGAAACCCTAAACTCCCATGCAGGACATCTCTTCCAGCAAACTTTTATTATGTAGACACCTACACAGGATGAAAGATACTCTTTCTCTCTAGCATTATTGAGAATAGAAACGTGAGTAGGAGGAGGACAATTGCATAAACCACCCAATTTTGTCATGTTATATCAGAAACACAGCCTATTAGGCTTCACACTGAATCCCCCTACTGTCTGGTCTTCTATCTTCACAATGCTCTATTGTGATTTAATTCCTCCGGTTTGTTTGGAAGTTCATTGTAGATGGAGAATGAAGAGATAAATGGAGTCTGCTCCTACTCGGAATAAACCATCATCCTCAGACCTCATTGACTTTGGCACTGCAGTAATTGTACCTAGCAGGCTATGACCCATTTAGCAGTGATTAAATCTCCCACAAATCTTTTCATTTAGTATTTGTGGAAGTTTCTCGCCTGTTCAAAATTTTTTGTTAAAGGGAGAGTTCACTGATTTTCAATCAGCTTTGTATTGTTACAATATCGGCAGTCAAGTAAATGAACAATGTGTATTATTTTTCTGTTACCTTCACCAATTACTAGTCAAGTCAGCTGAGTAATGTAAAAAGCATCATCAGGTGTACTTTTGACAGCCGGATTTTGTGAAACCTACAGATTGTTCTTCCACATTTTTGTATCCCTGCTCACAGATAGTCTGATCAAGCCAGGTGCATTATGGGTGCTGAAGTCTTTCATCAACATGTTTTCTTTCAGTTACAAATACAAAACCTGTGCTAATTGAAAGAAAACAAGACAAAGACTGAATCCAAGATTTGGTGATAATATAGCATAATGAGAGAGCTGCAAGCAATTTTGACCAAATTACACAAATTAGGTAAAAGATTTTCATCACAACACGAAAGTTAAAACCCCATCTTGCAAGCAATGAATTACCCCTTTAATGTAATCATATGTGAGTTTGTTTTTGCATATTTTAAATGTTTCATTCACAATAATAAAAAAAAAAAAATTAACCACAGGGAAATAATATTGTTTTCAGAGTTATTAGTGATGTCAACAGACTCTATTGTTATATTGAGATGTTTTGAGACTATTTCAGTGTCCTGGATGGCGTCATCCGCACTGTTCATGTAAAAGTGAATGGATTTCAACCTTGCATTGACCCTGTATTGTCTCTTCTAAGCAATGCACCTGTCAGGTCAACTGCAGTTCATTGTGTTACCAGCTAATTAGTCACTGCTCTAGTGACCCAATTACACATGCCAGGTTGAATTTACTCTCTATTTGGGATCACCCAGCAGAGGGAATAACTTTGTAGGAATAAATAAAAGTCTGCTTAATGCCAGAAGCAAGGTTTTAAAAAGAATGTCATGGCACTAAATAGTTAACAAAAGAACATTATGCCTTCTATTGCTTTTGCGATTTCCATTAGAACATCGCAAACATCAAATGATCCTTCATTATCTCATGAATGTAGATGTGAATGCTTAGTGTAGGTGAGGTGTGCTGTATAGTGGATTGGTAGGAGCTGTTGTGATGATGTCTCACATTGTTTTTTATGTATTCTGTGTGAAGTGTTTGAGAGTTTTCATGCAGAAACTGTCATTCGGACAAGCACAGCATCAGGAACAGCTACTGTAGAGTTATACTGTACAGCCATAAAGAGATATAAACACAAGTTTAGAATCAGAAGCTGTTAGTACTGCACTGTATGTGGACATTTAAAAAAAAACTGATTTGAGTTGGTAATTTTATAATATATTCCGCTATTTAAAAAAAACAAAAAAAGAAAAGCCTGTTGCAATACAGAACAATTAGACTAGCAACAAGATGAACTCTATAAAATTAATGTGAAGTCCTCTTTGGTCATTTTACATTTAATAACTGAACCTCAATTATAAATTTAAAACAAACAATGGTTTTAGCTGACAGTTAGGTAAGGAGCCTTATATAATGAAAAAATAACAATATTTATTGTGTAAATTTCAACCTGCTAATATACTAATACTAATATCTACTAATAACTGTGAAGCTGCTTTGAAACAATCTGTATTGTATAAAGCGGTATATATAATTAAAGCTGACTTAATTCATAACTAAATTTAAACTATTAAAATGTGTTTACATAAATGAGATGTTTTTAATGGAGAATGGAGATGGCTTGATGCCACATTTATTTGATTTTGATGGTCACGTACATTCACCCTTAACCAACAAATCTAGGAGAAGTGTGAAGTACTGTACTGTGTGGGGAGTAGAGAGTGTTTGAATGAGGAATGTATAATAGAATAACAGACTGTGCAAGGGCTCAGTGGAGCTGGTGAAGTGATGGAGTTTGAAAGGGAATTGAAATGTTATGTCCAGTCACAATGCCAGAGCTCTGCCATGCCTGTCAGCCTGAGAGAATGGGGTGAGGTTATTGTTAACACAGGGAAGCAAAAGGTTTTCATGCATCAGTGATTCAGTAGAAATCATGAGAGCAGGATTCTGGTGTTGCTGGGGATCAGTCAAAGAAGTTGACTCACCGTCTCACAGATGAAATAGTTCTTTTGTTTCTAGTGAGTTGAATGGTAGATTTGATATGAAGGAATCTGAGAAAGTTGCATTGTTCCTTCTTTATAAAAATAGTTAGGGTTAGGTTTGTAATTTGTAATGTTACAAAAGATCTGTATTTCAAATAAATGTTGTTCTTTTGAACTTTCTATTCATCTGAGTAAACTTAAAAATGTATCACAGTTTCCACAAAAATATTAAGTAGAACAACTGTTTCCAACATTAATAATAATAAGAAATGTTTCGTGAGCACCAAATCAGCATATTAGAATGATTTCTGAAGGATCATGTGACATTGAAGACAGCAGTAATGGCTGCTGAACATTTATTATTATAGTAATGTATACAACAATATTTTAAATTGTAAGAATATTTCACAGTATTACTGTTTTACTGTATTTTTAATCAAATAAATACAGCCTTGGTGAGCATTAGAAGCTTCTTTCAAAAACATTTTAAAAAATCCTACTGACCCCAAACACATAGTGTAGGAAGCCTTAAAGCTAACAGACATGGGCTAAATGCTGTGAAAATTCAGTTTTCATTTCATAATTGTAGGTGAAAGTGGATTTTTCACTTTTGAAACAGTCTCCCCATGATAAACCGTTTTTCTTTTCTTTTCTTTTCTTTTCTTTTCTTTTCGAGTTAAACCTATAGAGCAGGGCAACCCTACTCTTGGAGAGCTACCTTCCTGCAAACTTCCATTCCAGCCTTGCTCCAATATTGTCAAGTAACCCTGATTATCTGGTTCAGATGAGAGCTGAAATCTGCAGGACAGCTGTCCAGGAGCAGGGTTGGAGATCCCTGTTGTAGACAGTACTTTATGTCAGCTAAACCCTTGACAACAATAATTTTGCACTATTGGTTATATTTACATTTAATACATGCAAGAGAATGCAGGTGGGATTCCTGAAGAAACGCTTTGTTATCACTTGCAGCGAAAGACAGGAGAAGCATTATATCAGAAGCTTTTTTTTTGAGTGTGAACTTAACACGTCTCAGCATTCTCACACTCTAGTGCTCCTCACAGCTCATCCGGACTGGTGTCTTCTCTGGTGTCAACCCTAGTGCTGCCGCATCTGCCAGATGTTATAGTCTCTGCATACATAAAAAGAGTGTTTAAAAGAATTCTGACAGGATCACAGGATCATGTTTAAAGAGGTATATAAATAGAGCTCAGCAAACAATATCTTTTGTTTTCGTTCCATTTATTGCAACTGCAGAATATTAGCAATAGTAAGGAAGATTTGAAAATGCAAGTTAGACATTTAGCTGTAGATGTATTAGTATTTTTGTATATGGAGGGTGTGAATGGGTGGAGTGCATGTCCTTAGTATGTTTGAATTATTTGACTTGCCATGTTTTTTTGTAAGGTAATGCTCTCAAATGCCCCTTAAAATCAGTTTCAGGCAAATACTGCTCTATAATTTTAAAATTAAAAAAGTAAATTTTTTACAATGGTAGTGGGACAATCCATTTATTATATCTAGACCTGATCTCATACAGTAGGTATTTTTATAAATGAGTTAAGCAAAAAATGTGGAGTTAAGGCTAAATACTACATTGATGAATTTACTAATTATAGTAGGTAAATTCAGCAGTCATTTTTTTTTCTGAATTATGACTATTGTCCACAGAAATGATGTATTACTCACCGTTCATCCAGAACTCCTATGTATCACACAGAGCAGAGGTTGTGTTCTGTTCTGTCTCATCAACAGGCTGGGGGTGGGCGACAAGATGGCGTATTGTACGTTTCTCTGTATAGGCTTTGGCTATTACTCCTTCAAAATGCAAGGTCAAGGTGACGGAGATCTGCAAGGGAGTGGTAACCTGAGCTCGTGGCAAGGATGAGTGAGGCGGTGGATGTAGCTCACAGATTGGGCAGGCCAGTGTGGGGTTGAGCGAGGGCCATTATCCTCCTTTTTGCGCTTTGCTGGGTGAGAGACTTCATCTGGAAAAGTGCAAAAAACAGTGACTACCTCAAATAACGCAAACTATGCTTCGGAGAAGACCTGACAAAAGAAGAAAAAGCGTCCTGTGCACTGCTATGACCTTATGTACAAAAAGCAGGCAATGAAGGGAAAAAGGCTTACTTCATCGGCTCTAAAGCATACATTGACGGAAGAGAAATGTTCCAGAAAAAATGGATACTACTTGATTCCTGCTCGCTTGAAGCAAAATCAGGGATGATTGTTTCGAAGATAAGCACTTTTTTATTTACTATTTAGTTTACAATTACCATTTGGCTGTTTGCATATATTTCCAAATTTAGAAACAGAAAAGCAGAGCTTTCTTTTTTTTCTTTCTCTTTAATAATACTTTTTTATTTGTTCGAGTTTGCCGTGTTTGATGGTCTTAAAGTTATGTTCTATTAATGCCAGAGGTTTGAGGAACTTAGTCCAAACAAAAGCCTTTTTTCTTGTTTTGCAAAGAATACAAAAGTGACTTAATTTTCATTCAAGAGGCTCATTTGTGAGGACTTAAATTTTTGGAAAAACCAATGGGGAGGTGAAATGTGGTTAGCTCATGGCTCCAGTCACTCAGGTGGAGTTGCAATTTTAGCACATACTTTCCATGGAAAATATGTGTGGAGCAAAGGGGATTCTAAAGATCATTGGATAATATTACTGATTTATGTGAATGATTGTAAATTCATTATAGTTAATGTTTATGGGTACTGTTCAAAAGATGCAAACACTTTGTTATTAGGTGAAATTGAAAGTTGTGTTAACTCGACCATGAAAAACAACCCTAATGCTAAATTAATTATTGGAGGTGACTTTTATTTGGTCATTAATGGTTCCATGGATAGATTCCCTCCTAGAGCAAACAGTGAGTTTAGTGATCTTTTACGTTTAAGTTACAGTCTTGACTTAATTGATATTTAGAGGGTAAAAAAAAAAAAAAAAAAACCTCAACTAAGCAGTTTACTTGGAGCAACAAAAATTTCTCAATAATCCAGTATTGACTTTTGGTTGGTTTCTTCAGACTTAGAGCCTTTTATTATAGATACATCTATACTGCCGGCTGCTTTCACTGACCATAAAATCATTAGCTTTAAAATTGTATTATCAGGACGTAAAAATCATAGACTTATTGGAGGATACTGGAAACTCAATAACTCACTACTAAATTATGAGGACTTGAAATCCATTATAGAAAGACTTATCCATAAGCATTGGATCTCTGTAATTAAAAATGGTGTATTTGGTAAACAATTGGAACAACTGAAATAGGGCTCGAGAGTCAATTCCACACGGGGTACGGCTACATCGTGGGCCTTACTCAGGGGAGTTTCTGTTCCAGATATTTGTTCAGCAGCTAGTAGGGCTATGCCACACACTTTTGTGCAGTTCTATAGACTGGACGTGTCTGAGCCATCCTGAGCACATGCAGTGCTGGTAGCCAGTAGGTCTGGGCCCATTTAATTGTTATGGGTGATATGGGTACAATCCGGGAGTGGTCTATATCTCCCAAAGTGAAACACCGAGTGAAGTTAGAAAAAGAATAATGGGTATACTAATGTAAACCCGGGTTCTTTGATAACAGAGTGAGGTGTTTCACCAGCACTTCCTTCCTAGCACAAGTACGGGAAGAAATCTCTCTATAATTACTTTGGCAGGGGTCGACCTGGCTGATATAGTTGCCGCAGAGTCTGGTTACATGTCGACCTGTCTGTCAAAGACAGATGTGGTGTCATAAGAGCTTCTGGAGTTGGTCACAGCCAAAGCATTTTAAAAAGCTTATTATAAAATTATTATTTTAAAGTTCTCTTTTGTGTTTTCTGGAAAAATATCAATGTTAAGGTTTCAAACAGTTTCCTTTAATGTTGTTTTTATGTATGTTTCAGGACATCCTGAGAAGAATGACTGGGAAAACTCAAACCAGCAATATAACAAACAAGACAGATCCTCGCTCTCTGAATTCAAGAGTGTTCATTGGTAACCTCAACACTGCTGTGATCAAGAAAACTGACATTGAGCTCATTTTTGCCAAGTATGGCAAGATTACGGGCTGCTCTGTGCACAAGGGCTTTGCTTTCGTCCAGTATGCCTACGAGAGGAACGCTCGATTGGCTGTGGCTGGTGAGAACACCAGGGTGCTTGTTGGACAGACCTTAGGTAAGTGAAATTTATTTATCTTTTTATTGATGTAAATGATTGGACTCAAACAGGTGACAATGATTTCAATGAGGAGGAAGGTAGAAAAAAGTAGAGCAGGAGAAAATGAGAAAAGGAAAGAAAGGTGTGAGATCTACAGACACAGAGACAGTTGTTCTTAGGTCATAGCAGTTCCCATGACTACCTGGTAAATATTCATCATCCTTTATTAAAAATGAAACTCCTGCTGTCACTGTTGCAGCAGTGGGTCTTTTGTGCTGGACTGATTTTCCTTAAGGTTACTGTTACCTTTTTTTGAACTGCTTTATTTATTTATTTTTAGATGACTTGATCTTTCCTTGTGAAAAAATATTAGTTGCTTGATTTTATACAGAGCTGAGCATTTGTAACCAGCAAAGTGTTTTGTTTAATTTCAGAAGAAAAAAAAAAGTATTTTGATGAAAAATTCAAATGGCTTTGGATGGTTTAGGGCACTTTCAGCTTGTCAGTTTGGGAGATCACTGCTCCACATTTTAATATAGTTATTTAAAAAATAGTAACCAAATCAGCATAGTATTTTTAAAAATAAACATACAATGTAAAATCAATCAATCAATCAATTCCTGTCAGTTCTACAGAAAGAACAGGCAGCTGTGGTTACCAGAATAATTCTGTTTAAAAAATAAAAAGTCAACGTTTTTTTTTACAGGAAAGTCTGTAAATTTGACAGTTTTAACAAAACAACAGCAACAACAAACAAAAAATGACATTTTAAACTGGAAAATCAAGCAGCCCTTTCCTGTTGAATTAGCAAGGCTATGCTGCTACTAAAATGTTTTGTACATAGAAAGTAGAGAAATCTTTAGTTTCAAGAATCTATCCTAACTATTTTTCCAGGGTGTAGAAAGTGAGTGCATTTGTCTGACTCATATTTACAGTGTTTTATTTCCCCCTTGTGTTGGCAAGAGGAAGTACAGGTCAACTGGCATGAACCGTAAAGCTGAAAAAATGTATATACAAATAGTGCAGTGGAGGAGAAAGTCTGTTTTTAATACGTGCATTTTATTATGGAGTCTCATTAATTAAATTATTGCAATGCTATATGTTTGTTGACTAAATGAGATGCAGTGTGCCATTTTTTTGCAGTGTTTTTTTCTAAATATCAAAATGTCATTTTACTGAATGGAAATTGGCCAATGTCAACCACTAGACGGCAATATAAATATACCGTAGACATCCATGGCACTGCAGTGGCAAAGACAACTCATAACAAATGCTTTTTTTGGAGGATTTATTCATAACTCTTGACCTTATTCAATTCATGCAGATTGATTTTACTCTAAAGTATAGCAGAATCTAAAAGTACTCCAGAGGAATTCTAAAATCTCATAAAAACACCATCTGATATTTGTCTGAATATCTGAAGAACACCTATGAATAAAACATATTGTATCAAACTCAAGATTTACGTAAGCATTAAAAAGAGTATAAGTCAGAAATATGACCTTAAGTTTTTCTAACAATTTAGAATCTCCAGACTTTACAATCTTCGAATCATTATTTTCTGTAGCTTGTCTTATAAAAAGCTTTTATAAGAATATCAGTGTCACAGCGGATGTGTGTGTGTGTGTGTGTGTGTGTGTTTGTGTGTTCATGTCACTATAATTTGTTTTTCAGTATCTGAAACCCTCTGACAGATATGAAGGCATCACAATGTATTCAATTTCAGAGCCTGTCTTTAATTCAAAGGAAAAATCATATTTCTGCATGAATAGCCTCCGGGCTTATAATGTCAATAACTACCAAGATTTTTCAAATGAATGACAGCAGCTGTGGGATGCTGTTCTTTTGATGTACAACATGATCCAAGATCAGAGACAATCTGAGACAAGAGTATAAACTGCATCTACTGTTGATATATATTTAGCCATACATTTATCCATACTGTATATGTTTGTAAAAGATATGTATGTTCTTATACAGTATATATGGTCTTAAATAATGTTTTATTTATTTATGTATTTATTTTGTTTGTATTGATGCAAAACCACAGTATTTATTGGGTCCTGATTAGTACATTATAATTGTTTCGATTCTTTTCATATTTTTATTGCATATTTGTCAACACCCCCGTTATGTGTTGGTGGTACGGTCTGGAATGGTGCATGCCTGTATGCTGAACTCTGTTCAGTCAGTCTCTCACAGTGTCACTACGGTGAAGTGAGTTCAAGGGAAAGGAATAATTTATTCCTCAAAATATTGTATGCACAACCTAATGGACATGTACAGAAGAACAATGCATAAAAGGAAGCGGAATCAGAGATGTAAGTATTTTACAGACAAATAAGTACCATATTTCTGATAAGTGCTTTTAATACTTGATTTGTAACAGAATCGATAAAATATGAATATGTATAATAATACTTTTGCAGCTTTGTAAATTAAAATGAACATTTTTAGGAAATGTTAGTAATTACACAATATTATATTTTAGTTTTTTTAAATATATTAAATCTTTTTAATTATGAATAAATACATTTAATAAATGCAATTAAAACATTTGTTTGTAATTAAGCGCAGGGGAACTCCCATAGAAAGCATCTTCTAAATGACAAGTAACCAAATGTACTTATATGTTGTAAAAAGTGAGAAAATATGCAGCTGTTTCTTTAAGGAGTTATTTCTACTTGATCTCAAATGATGTTTAAGTAAAAAAAAAAAAATGTTTGGTGCAACCTAATATAGTTATAGTATACATTTTAACAATATTAAAATACTAATATAATAAAATACTATATTATTTAATATAATAATATGCAATAGTAATTAATAACATTTTATTTTATTCTTATTTTTTATCTTACTTTTTCCATATCTATATTTATATATATTTTTCTTGTGTTTGTATTCTTTAATAATTGCACTGTCCATGGAGCGGACCTGACTTACATTTCACTGCTGGTCATATATTCCCTATATAACCATGTATGTGACAAATAAAAAATCTTGAATCTTGAATATCATAAAATAATATTATTTACAATAAAAATATTTCAATGCTGCCAGATGAAATATATTTTAAAGATTATAAATCTTTTCTTTCTTTCTTTCTTTCTTTCTTTCTTTCTTTCTTTCTTTCTTTCTTTCTTTCTTTCTTTCTTTCTTTCTTTCTTTCTTTCTTTCTTTCTTTCTTTCTTTCTTTCTTTCTTTC
>NW_015639757.1:430624-433763 GCF_001515625.1 Sinocyclocheilus rhinocerous | reverse complement strand
TGTGTGTGTGTGTGTGTGTGTGTGTGTTTGTGTGTTCATGTCACTATAATTTGTTTTTCAGTATCTGAAACCCTCTGACAGATATGAAGGCATCACAATGTATTCAATTTCAGAGCCTGTCTTTAATTCAAAGGAAAAATCATATTTCTGCATGAATAGCCTCCGGGCTTATAATGTCAATAACTACCAAGATTTTTCAAATGAATGACAGCAGCTGTGGGATGCTGTTCTTTTGATGTACAACATGATCCAAGATCAGAGACAATCTGAGACAAGAGTATAAACTGCATCTAATGCTGATATATATATATATATATATATATATATATATATATATATATATACTAATCATACATTTATACATACTGTATATGTTTGTGAAAGATTGTTTTCTTAAATATGGTAGATAAACACAAAAAGTATTTTCTTAAATAATGCTTTATTTATTTAATACATTTATTTTATTGATACAAAACTGCAGTATTTATTGAGTCCAGATGAGTAAATTATAATTGTTTTGATTTTTTTTTTTTGCATATTTGTCAACACCCCCGTTATGTGTCAGTGGTACGGTCTGGAATGGTGCATGCCTGTATCCTGAACTCTATTCAGTCAGTCTCTCAAAGTGTCACTATACGGCGAAGTGAGTTCAAGGGAAAGGAATCATTTATTCCTCAAAATATTGTATGTACAACCTAATGGACATGTACAGAAGAACAATGCATAAAGGGAAGCGGAATCAGAGATGTAAGTATTTTACAGACAGATAAGTACCTTATTTCTGAAGAGTGCTTTTAATACTTGATTTGTAACAGAAACAGTAAAAATCGAAATAAGTATAATAATACTTTTGCAGTTTTGTAAATTAAAATGAACGTTTTTAGGAAATGCTAGTAATAACATAATATTACAGTTCTGTTTTTCTCGTTTGATATTTTAAATCTGTTTAATTATTAATAAATACATTTAATAAATGCAATTAAAATGTACATATGAAACATGTGTTTGTTATTAAGCGCAGGAGATCTCCCGTGGAAAGCATCTTCTAAATGACAAGTAACCAAATGTACTTATATGTAGTAAAAAGTGAGAAAATATGCAGTTTCCATAAGGAATTATTTCTACTTGATCTCAAATGACTTTTTAGTAAAAAATAAATAAATACTTGTAAGTAAAAAATATATATATTTGCAGCAACTTAACATAGTTATTGCACTTTAAAAATATAAAAATATTATATTACTTAATATAATAATTAGCAATAATAATTAGTATCACAAAATAATATTATTTACATTAAAAATATTTTTTGGCTTGAATAAAAATTTTATTTCAGTGCTGCTAGATGAAACATTTTTAAGATTATAAATATTTTTCTTTCTTTCTTTCTTTCTTTCTTTCTTTCTTGTTCAAGTTTTTACAATGTTGTGACCTGTCTGAAATGAAGTACAGCACATCACCTTTTTTATCTAGCTGAGCATGATTTTTTTTCTCCTTGACTACAGAATTTTCTCCTTTAACTTTTTCATACTCTTTGACCGACTCCAGAAGATTTGAAATGCAGTCTTGACCAGACCAAGTAGTCAAAAAATAAATGACTAATTAGACGTTTTCAGAAACGTAATTTTCGAAACCCCAAAAACTGTTAAAGTTGGATACAAGTTTCTGTTCATCTGTTCATAATGAGCATCCATGTTTTATGTGTGTCTAATCAAAGACACAAAGCAAAGTTTTGTAGCTGTGCACACACAAGACTGCAGGGATAATGAGCGGCACTGAAAATGGATATGATGTCCTCAAGTGTACAAACCATTCCAGACAGTTGCGCACATCAGTCACCAAATTACATCACGCCACAAAGGAATGAATAAAGGAAGTGAAAGAGATGTTTGATAAGTAGGTCATGAATGGAAAACACTCATTAGTGAAAGAGATACAACAAATGCAAGAGGTGTCTGAATAATATTCTTAGGCTACTAGCTAAAACAGAACTATATGAATTGTGTTTTAATGTCTGCAAAGTGATTTTCTTTGAAAATAAATAATGTCCTTGAAGTTCTTTCTTGCTTAGTCAGGTATCTCGAGTCACTTTGTTTACTGAGGTTTATCAGAGCAGATATTTCTTTTAGAGTTTGGCATTCAGGCACAAGTTTAGGCATAAGACTTCAGTTATGTCTCGTCAAATGAATCACTCAAAAAACTCCTTTAAACTGACAGGCAGACACATTGACATTGAGCAGAGGTCATCACTAAGAGAAATGCCAGTCTTCTCTCTACGCTAAGCCTGACAGACCTTTGAGAGAACAGCATACTGAGTAGAGGAGGCCCATTGGTAAACTCAGATTAAAGTATTGATATGGCTCCATGTCTGAAATGTGGTGGTATTTTAAATGATCCGCACATATCGAGTGAAATGTCTAGCGTGTCATGGGACCATCCACTGATTATTGGAGCAGTTGGATGAGTCAGCCTGTTTTGGATCGTTTTGTCTCCCAAGAAACCATTATTAAGATCTCACAAAATCATTATCGAGAACTTAAATCACTTGCTTCCCCAATAATGTTGTCAAAGAGACTCAATGAGGTCGTTCATACCTCAAACTGTAAAGAAGGATTTGATTTGCCATGAGAATACATGAACTAAAAAAATGTATGGCTTTGAATGCAAGATTAACCATTTATTGTGTCACTGCTCATGATCTAAAAGTTCATTGTGATCAAACTAATGATGACTTCCTTTTGAACATCAAACACAAAAACAATTCTTGACCCCATTCTGTTCATGAAAAAAGTATACACGAACCTAGAAATATTGAGCAGAATATTAAAATCTCATCTTATCAACAGACTAAACCTTCTGATATTTTCTTGAATATTTAAAAAATAAACGTATTGTGACAAACGTAATAAAAACTTTTTAAAAAGCATAATAAAAAAATAAATATTCTTTTATTAATAATATATTAAATATAGTTAATAAAATAATTAAAATAGTTAATAAAAAATGCAAAATGATAAAAATAAAATATATAATCTTCCAAATTAGTACTGGTCGAAATAAGATCTTAAAGGGATATTTCACTCAACATTTACTAACTCTCATGTCATTCCAAATCTTTTTTTTTTTTTTTTTTTTTTTT
>NW_015639757.1:415766-430117 GCF_001515625.1 Sinocyclocheilus rhinocerous | reverse complement strand
TGTCAGATGTTTTTGATGGAGTAAATGATGACAGAATTTTCATTTTTGGATGAACTATCCCTTTATGTTTCTCTAACATTTTAGAAACCGACATCAAACTCATGAAGATATCCTTTGAACCTCAAACACTTTAAATCAACATAATTACATTAATTTGAAGAGAACTTCTTTTTATAAAAGCTTTTGTGTTAACGTCAAACTAATTATTATGTTTCCATGGAAAACGTTTGCTCTCATCGCAGAAGTTAGCTGTAATTAGAAACTGCTAATTAAAGCGGATGAAACTAACCTGATCTTCCCAATCAACTGTTTTTCCTCCTGCTTTTCAGTTGCTATATTTGAATGTATTTTCCAATATATTCATTAAAATGTTTTGAAACTTCAATCTCATGAATATATTCCGAGCAAAGCATGACTGTCTCCATTTGAAAGGTCTGTATGCTTCCATAATGAATTTGGCTCAGTCAGGCAAAGACTAATCTAAACTTTGAAAGTGCACTACTTTTCTTCACAGATTTAGTGCTTTGTTTTGTGCTTCATCAGAGTGAAGGCTGAAATTGCTTGTAAATGTCTTAAAGCCCTGATTTGTGATTAAGTCAGGCACCCAGGCAGCCCGTCCTTCTGGATAAGGTGTCGGGTGACCTTGAAAGGCACTCAGGAGTGATTGTGCATCTGTGTGTGTGTGTGTGAGGCTGTTGCTCTGATAGCATTTCTCTTTCTGATGAGACAGATGAGATCCATCAGTCATTTATTCTGTGGCATAATGCCAATGCACTTTCTCAGGGCGCAGAGGCTTTTCTAAGTCCATTATATTCATCGGCCATTGTTAGTCATTCATTTGAAGGAGAGTATAATTAAAAGGGAAAGCGTATACTGTTTTTGTAGAATGCCCTTTGCTCTTCCCACAGACATTAACATGGCTGGAGAACCACGTCCTTACAGGACAAAAGTGGCATCCAAGCGACCTTTCTCCTTATACAGGTGAGCCACCTAAATTGAAAAAAAAGAAAGAAAGGAAAAATCTGCATTTTTTTTTTCCATTTTAATGAGTAGATATGGAAAGATTTAAATAACATTTTTCTCATCTTTTTTTATTTATTTATAAGTGGCTATGAATTTCATAATGATTTCTACAGGGATGATTTCTATACCAGGTATGTATATGCATTCACTAATGCAAATGCAATAATTCAAAGCTAATCATTTTATACAGTTACACTGGTATTTCAGTAGTTGAATTGGTAAGATCTTTTCTTACAGGAGCTTTGTAATATGTTTTTGTTAATTAAATTTTTAGTTAAGATCCACCTTGTCTCGTATGACCTTTTCTATGTTATGAGAAACTGATGCAAGGTGGAGAAAAAAAATAAAAGCTAAAAAGTAGAGGAAGAACTTCCCCTAATAACCATAATTAATGTCATTTTATTGGTTTGACTTGGATTCTTTGCTCAGGCTAATGATGAGCAGTCCTCTCCTGAGAGACATTAGCTGAATGTCAGAAAGCGGCTGGCTCGTTAACTGAGCAGCGCAGACACACCGGTCATCTTTCCTCTGACATTTTCATGTATTTGCTTTCACTCCTCATTTGGCAGAGCTGAGATTTATACATCTCCATGGAAAATATGTGTGTGCTAAATTCCTTCAGTGCGGTTATTTAAAAATATGCAAGTAAGAGCTAATTATGCTCATCAAGTGTTGTCTCAGGGGAGAAGGACTAAAAAGTGATCTTGCTCTTTTGCATGTAGACTAAGATATTCTCTCATCTCTTTATATTGTCTATCATAAAGTGTAAATGATTATATTTAAAAAATATATTTTTATTTAATAATAATAATTGAGTGACATTTAACAAAAAAATCAACAAGGACTTCTTAATGTCATTACAGTATACACTACTGTACTTTTCAGTATACAGTTTACAGAAAAAACAGTCATATTTTAAATTATTTTTACAATTTAAAATAACTGCTTTCTATTGTATTTTAAAATGTTATTTATTCCTGTGACGGCAAAGCTGAATTTTCAGCAGCTATTATTTCAGTCTTCAGTCGTCACATGATCCTTCAGAAATAATTTTAATATGATGATTTGGTTCTCAAGAAACATTTCATATTATTATCAATACTGAAAACAGGTGTGCTGCTTAATATGTTTGATAATATAAAACCGTGATACACTTTTTAGTGATTAAAAAATAAATAAATAAATATTAACATCAAATATTTTTATATATTTCTCTTCAGGATTTTTGACATTCATGGGAGATTAGCACCATCCCCTCGGGCTATGATACCTATCAAGCATTCCCATTTGGTTGCACTCTCAACACGCAGGACAAAAAACGCTTTCCAGCCAAAGATGTCCACCTGCTCTTCTTATCTAAAAACGCTGTCGTCAGGTTCCTTATGCTCTATGGGTTTGTCCATCATTCCAAGTCTATTTTTGTCATATAATTTCAATTTCAATTACCATGTTTTTTAGCCCCTAGAACACTTTGTAATCAGGTACCTTTAATAACCGGGACTTTGATATAACATGTCCATACCATCCATAATCTACTGCCAACCATAACCATTTAAAAAAATTAAATAAAATTTTACAGTAATGAGCTGATAAAATCACAGTGATGCATATTCATCCTCATCATTATTTGTTTGTTTGTTTTTATCTAAGTGAAATCCGATCAGCTCTTGACAATCAAGCAAGAACTGTCCCAGATAAAGCTTAAGATCGACTCCTTACTGGGAAGGCTAGAGAAGATTGAACAGAAGCAGTTAGCAGAAGCAGGTAAGAGGATGAAATGAACATTGCTGTCAGCGTAGAGGCCATGTTGGCAGGAGGTAGATTAGAAACACTTGTCTTCATCACTTTCAATGTCAGTGCAGGAAATCGAAAACAGCACCACTCGTCTTCACACACACAAAAACATTTGGACTAGGAGAGGAAACATCCACATACCTGTGTTAGTTTTACTTACTGTTTGCTACACTGTGAAAAAAAAAAAACTGCAGCTGTTGTTCCATTTATAATAATACCAACCTCCTGAAGTATTAAATGTGTTTTTTTACCTTTATAATACGCTGACAACCACCAAAACAAAAAAAGACACTAAATGGCTTGTTAGATTTATTCGAGTTTTTTATTATAGAGAGTAAAGGAATTTACCATTAACTAATTAACAGGGTTTTACCATAGCATTTTTACAGTCTATTACCATTAAAATTACAGTCATTTTTACAGTGTATTTTTTCTTTAAATATCGTCTATAGCTGTTGGCTGCACATTAATCTCATTATCTCATTCATCTTTCTGTCCATGATCTCAAAATTGTGTAGAAGCCCACAGGAAGCACGAGAAGGCCTATCAATCTCTCTATAGTGAGACAGAAGAGGATGCGGGGTCTTGGGAAGTGACTGATGAAGGTGATGCTGGAAATAATGACAGGGCTAATGGTGAACTGGTGAGCTGTCATTGAACTCATCTGAATGTGAAATGTCATTTGTTTTTATTTGATATATCAGCAAGACCCACTTGTATAGGATATAATTGTGTGTGTGTGTGTGTGTGTGTGTGTTAAATCCCAGATAGAAAACCACATATCTGATGTAGACAACTGAGCAAGGTTGGTACCACAAATTCTTGTCACATTATATTTAACATACTTCTCTCTTTATCAAAAAAGTATATTGCCTCTGTCTTTCAAGACTTTTGTGAGATGTACTGATGTCACTATTGGAGATCTGAGACTCTCTGCTCTCCATGTAAGAAGAATATTATATTGTTATACCCATCATTTTCAGTCAGATTTGAGCATTCATAAGCAATGCCCTGTAAACTAAAAGCCACTTTAGCCATTAATTTCTGAGTACTGATGTCTCTGAAATGTCTCATTATTTGACCTTCAGTATCAGGCAAACAGAAAGTCCTCTTTTGCTTCATTCAGTGTATAACCGACAGTTTCTTGGATAATACTTAATGTATTCCGTAAAAACAAAATATATATACAGAAATTCTGTGATATTTCTATATTTAAAAAATATTTAAATATTTTTTCACTTTTTTCTTTCTGTAGGACTGGGACCAGCACACCTATCAAGTTTACTGTTTTTGGAAGATATCCAGTTGGAATTGTTCACCCTTTCATGTCAAGTTATTTATTTATTTGTTTGTTTGTGTTTTTTTATTCATTCAACTGGTCATACTTTTACATACGTGAGCATGTATAGTCAGACAAAACAAAAGGATGAAACCATAACTTAATATGTAAAATAATTAATGTATTTTATCTAGAAAATGCGATAAACTTCAGTGTCACGGTCAGTAAGGTTTACAAATAATTGGAAAAATTAAATTGTATGTGCATTTGATTTTTTTGGACATTATAATTATGTACATATTTAAATAATGTTTATTGAATGCATATTTATGTATAAGTAAACTATCATAAAATGTTTTGTCTCACCCATTATTAGGAATATAAGCTACTTTTACATCTCTATTTCTTTTTTTATTTTTACTGTAGTTTATAACTCATCTGAAAACTATGGTAAAATAATTTTTATGTGTTTAATATCGTGTGACGCCTTTGTGAAATAAAATCGGCCAGACATCAATTGTAGCAGGTTTTTGATTTTTGGGTATTTAACGCTGATTGTATCTGTGCATTAATGTAAGCCAATTGAAAACACAAAATACTCACTAGGTAGGCAGCTCACCATGTTTCTTTTGGGTTACTGTCTCAGTTCAGTTCAGTTCAGCTGAGCTCATCTGAAACTTATGAAACAAAAGCCGTCTATAGGAAGTGACTAAGGACCCGGCCGGAAGTAGGAATTAGTAAGCGGGACTTTTAATTTCTGGAGAGGTAAAAATGTAATGGAAATCTTTTGAATCCTTCGCAGGCAGTTAAAGTTTACCACAAGTCAGGTAGGTAATTATAACACGCATCCTTTTATACATATTATTTATAGCGTAATGGAAGAGGACGTTATCGTGAAATCAACAAAAATAATCAGAGGCTCAGGCTAACAGAAAACTAACGTCACGTCACTTTGCATTTGAAATCAAAGTTGTATTAAAGCTTTAAGTTACCTATTCAATCGTTTTATGCAACCTTGGCAGCTATGCATGGCTTTTAATAGGAGAACTGGCTTGTTATTAACATAAATTATGCGATCAAAGTTGTGTAACGTTACGTGATCAGACTGGGATTTGTTTACATCACGTGTTGTGTTGTCAAGTGCTGAAACTTGTCTAAAACTTCGCCTTAATTCTCATTATCTGACTTACAAGACCCAATTTTACAGTTATTTCGATGAAGCTTCAATCGTTTTGTAGCAGCAATGTAAATAAACGTCTAGCTGTGTGAAAAAGTAACACGTTATGTTGTGGCTAATGTAACTTATCCAATCAGCGATTGTTGTTGTGACCAATTCGGTCATGTACGTTAACATCCCAGAGGTCTGCGGGTTATTGTGGGTTATTGCTTATATATTTGACAGGTTGAAAGAAAGACAGAAGCTTGTTCTCAGTGTGTCTGTGGCAGGTCATGGCTGTTAGAGAACTCTGTCTAATTGATAAGGATATTTCAAGGTAAGTTTAACTCATAGTCCAGTTTTACAGCAGAAGTGCCCGTTAACAGGCTGTACTGTATTTTAAGTACAATGTGTGATTGTGACTTCACTGAAGATATTTATTTTTAGTCTACTAGAGGTCCCACTGAATCCCAGTATTTCATCCCTGAATCTTCACTGTAATCGCCTCACTAAGATTGAGGGCTTGACGACAGCATGGCACATAAGACATCTGGACCTGTCATCTAATCACATCTGTCGTATAGAGGGACTAGCTTCCGTGTCCTCACTGTGCACCTTAAATTTGTCCTGCAACTTAATCACCAAAGTAGAAGGTAAAGCTCACACTTTTTCAGGCAGAAAATGTGGCAAATGTTTCGAATGCCCTGTAGTATAATTTTAACGGTACAATGAAAGCTTGTCTGTTTTGAATTTGGTCTTAAACAGTTCCTTCCTGTTATTACTTCTAACTGTGTGTCTTTGGTTTGTAATCTGTCAATACATGGAATGGATTTCTTTCAGGACTTAATGGACTAACAAATCTCACAAGACTGAATTTGGCCTACAATCAAATAAATGACCTAACTGGTAGGTTAGATTGCATTCCCATCAAATGTGTTAATTCTTGAGTAGTTTGTTTTAATTCTCTGAATAGTTTGACATTTAAGATAAGAAATGTACTCTACCATTCAAGTCTGGGGTCGGTATTTTTTTATTTTTTTAAAGAAGCCTCTTATGTTTATCAAAGCTGCATTTATTTGATCAGAAATACAGAAAAAAGTAATATTGTAAAATATTATTACAATTTAAAATAACAATTTTATTTTGATATATATAGCTATATTGACTATAATAGAACTACTTCTATTTTATATTTTCAAATGTAATTCATTCCTCTGATGACAAAGCTGAATTTTCAGCATCATTATTACTCTAGTCTTCAGTGTCACGTGATCCTTCAGCAATCATTCTAATATGCCGATTTGGTGCTCAAGAAACATTTCTTATTATCAATGTTGTAAACAGTTGTGCTGTTTAAAATTTCTGTGAAAACGAAAATGATTTGCTGATGAGAAAGTTCAAAAGGACAGCATTTATTTGAAATGGAACAATGTAAAAGTCTTTTGGCACTTTTAAATGCATCTCTGCTGAGTAAAAGTATTCATTTCTTTAGCTATTGAATTTATTATTATCGTATTGAACCCCAAACCTTTGAACAGTACTTTAGATCACAACTGGACAACTGCGTATTCACTCACGGCTCTGTGCTTTTAGGTCTCTTGCAACTCCATGGAGCAGAGTATAAACTAAAGTACCTGCAGCTCCACAGCAATCGTTTGGATAGCATGAACCACCTGCTGCAGTGCATGCTGGGACTGCAGAATCTGAAAAATGTTACTTTTAGCAAGGATGGCGCACAGAATCCAGTATGCTCACTGCCAGGTTTGTAGGAAAAAGCCCTGAAGAAAAATCAAGACTTCTTTTTATCAGACAGGCAAACTCTGAAACGTGTAATGGAACTGGTGTGGAAAATCTGAAATTGTCTAAAAGGGCCAAAAAGGATATATAAGATAGAAATAGTTGTCAGCTTTTTTCACTAATATGTTCTTCCTTTGTTTGTAGGCTACAGAGAGATGGTTCTTCAGTCTCTGCATCAAGTCACTACCCTAGATGGAGTAGATCGCCTAGGAAATGCATCTCCTTTAGCAGAGGACAGTCCCATGGATGTTCCTGGTCTTGAGGACTTTCTTGAGTTTCTAATTTCATCAGATGCTAGCATTAATGGAGAACTGGTAAACTATTTTATGATACTATTTCTTTTCTCAGCCTCCTCAGATATTATCTGCTTTAAGACTGAGAATGACATTTAAATAATCGTGAGGTGGTTGTGAGATACATGTTTATGTTCAGTGTGTTTCTTTGCTATTAAGGCAAAGTCAGATGCTCCCCTCACTACTCCACGGATTGATGAAGTCCTGACCCAGTTTCGGCAACGAGGCGGAAAAGCAACTGCAGAAAATAAAGAAAATGAGCAGCGAATTAAAAAACTAGAGCAGCAGGTTTCCCATCTCATTCAGAAGGTAAAGTAAGGGAAAATTGATTACTACATCTCAGTTATCATTGATTTCATCATTAATTATCATTAATTCAGTCTTTTCATAAAAATAGCACAATCCAAAATTTAGGAAATAGTATAATTCTAAATTGTGCATTTGTACTTAGGTACCTACAGGGGATGGCTTTAAAGCCAACAGTGCTGTACCTTCTGTGGTACATAAAGCAAAAAGAGACACTGATCAGACATCAGAGAGTGAATTTGACAGTGGAAAAGAGAACCAACGGCAATCCAGAATCCTGTCTCATCCCAGAGGCTCTGCAGGGAAAAGATTGACCAAGGACACCAAACCCAAACAATCTGAATGGTGAAATAACTTGTACATATTCATATTTATAAATGCATTTTGTCTCAAACCGAATTTCAAGTGCTTATTGAGAATTTGGACTTGAGTTGCACAAATACATCTCATTAAAGTTTACTGGATTTGATTAATAATGTCATTTGCCCCAGCGCAGGGCTTGAATTGTGTTTTGAGAGGCTTCAAAATATTTACTTGCTGCATTCTTCCTTAGTACAGTCTTTAAAAAAAAAATCTAACTTAATAAGGTTCAGAATCATAGAAAAGCTCCCACACTTGAGGCAAAGGCTTTGTAGTAGTCAAATAATGACTTTATAATTTATAAACTAAGGCAGTTTATAAATCGTCCTCCCATTTAAAATTGCTTGTACACATGAATGATTACACTGTCACTAAGTTCAGTTAATTTAGCTTAATCAAAACTTAAGCTGCAATAACATGGAACTGACAGAGCTACTATTGAGAAGTTACAGCTATTGACAAACATGCAAAAAAATAAGAAATCAGGAAGGGGGCCAACACTTTTTCACACCACTGTATAAATATTCTATAATATTGGAATGATCAAGATTTTTTGATGTTCTTCTCGAATGCTCACAAAGACTGCATTTAATTGAACAAAAATACAGTAAAAACATTATTATTGTGAAATACTATTAAAATTTAAAAGAATTGTTTTTTGTTTTAACATACTTTAAAATATAATTTATTTCTGTGATGCAAAAGCTGAATTTTCAGCATCTATTACTCTAGTCTTCAGTGTCACATGATCCTTCAGAAATAATTTTAATATGCTGATTTGGTGCTCAAGAAGCATTTCTTGTTATGATCAATTATTCATCAAAAGTGACAGTAAAGACATTTACAATGTTTTAAAAGAACAGCCTGAAATGAAGACGGACACAGTTTTAGTTTTTTTCCAGCTGTATTTACTCAGTGCAACTTATAACATCCAAGTGAAAGATATAAAACCAACATGTCAGAAAAAAATAAAAACCTCTCACACTCTTACTAGTCTGAAATGGCTTTTGCTTCGATTGCAGTGTGATAAATACACAGAAGCAGAGGTCCACAAAGCTGGCTGTTGGCCCCCGTAGGAGGACATCATTCCAGAGCTCTGGGTCTGTTGAAACTGTAGAGTCTGTAAAAAAGGGCCCTAAAAGCATCAAAGCCAGTCCTAACAAAAGTCCAGCTCAATCTCAAGAGGAAACCTACAGGGTATGCAAACTGCACTGCACAGGTCCAACATTTCTCTTTATTAAGCAAAATGAATATTTGCAAAGAGTAAAGTGCGTGTGTTTACATGCAGGCAATTGTGGAAGAGCGAGACCAGGAGCGCGAGCGGCGCTGGAAGGCAGAGCAGGCTGCAAAGAGACTTTCTGAACAGGTCAAGAACCTGCAGACCCGAGCCAGCGAGGAAAAGGACTTGCAAAGTTTGGCCTTACACACCACAGACAGGTGAGGGCACACAGAGTCTGTTATATAGTTATATATAACAAAGTATATAACATATATATAATATAGTTTCGCTTTGTCACTTTGTTCTGTTTTACTTTTGCATTGAAATCAATGTGAATGAAATGAATGCAAATTGAGCAGCCTAATTAAGAGTTCTACTGCTGAGAGTCAAAGTAATATATATATATTTAAATATTACCAACGAACACAATTAGCTGCAACATCTATTATCTCACTCATTCAAACATTCTCTTCCATCAAGGACACCTTAACAATCTCCAGCCATCCAAGTGTTTGGAGAGAATGTTTGGCTTGACGTATTGCACCTAATTGGTGTCAGCTCCAGCTGAAATGCTGGATCTGAATACACTTCAGTATAATTAAATTTTATTAGAAGTTTCCAGAGACCCTACTGCAGGGCCCTGATGTGTGAAGCTCTGCCTTCCCACCTGCACGGTAGTTTCTGTAGCGTGGTGACAGCCCTGATATTGTGCTCTAATATTGTAGCCCACGCGCTCCCCCTTGTGATAAATTGTAATTATAATGGAGATTAAAGTCATAGTGACAGGCACATGTCTGCCGCATATCATCAATCAATCCTAATTGCCACCCCTGCAGCACTTTGCTGCTAATGACTCTCGCCTCACAGTCCAGTATCTGTTTTATTAACTTTTCATCTGCTGAGTGTGTGAATGTAAATTAATATAATAGTGTCATGTATTAATTGTCATTAAACAGAAGTTTTAGTGTGTGTTTCATTTATTACTGTTGTGTAGTGGCAACATGTTGCGCCTTGGTGCTCATTCTGATATTCTGTATTGAATCTAGTTTCAACTAGATTTGACTCATTTCCTGATCCTGATTTGATTATATAATATACACTACTGTTCAAATTTTATACACACACACAGATTTCTGAAGGATCATATGATAATCAAGACTAGAATAATGGCTGCTCAAAGCTTTGCCATCACAGGAAAAAAATTGCATTCAAAAATTCTAATTTATAAATTCTTTCAAAAACATCTGTAAAACTCCAAACCTTTTAAATGGTAGTGTATATGAATGCATAGTTAAAGAGACTTTTCAAAGATATTGTGAGAAAGCAGCTCTGATCTGTCTTATTCCTTTAGGTTGAAGGAGTTGTTGTTAAAAGAGCGCTCTGATCGGGCAGCATTGCAGACTCGTTTGCAGGAGTTGGAGGAGAGATACAGGTCTACGTTAGAGCAGCTGGAGCAGGTGCACAACCGGGAAGACCAACACAAGAGGGCACAGCGCAGTCTGGAGGACAGCATGACCAAAGCAGAGGCTCTCAGGGTCCAGCAGCGTGCAGAAGAGGTAGAACAGTTGCAGTCCATATCTTCAGTAGTGACCGATTCGATCCATAGCATGAACTGAATGCTCTAGTACACTGTATAGAGTGGCACTCATTCATGTCTGAATCATACATCTAATCTTCATTGACCTGTCAAGAACTATTCCTACTTACAAGAATGCTTAGACAGTGAAATACTAGTAGTCATCTAAAGGGCAATTTCTGTGGGACGGTTACAGAAGCACTTGCCAGACAAATATACAGGCATATGGCTGAATTGCAAACATGTTTCAATTTCTTTTGACATTTGAATCCTTTGAATTGAGTTGGAGGAATATTTACACCTGACCTTTTGCATGTGTTTGAACGGCTGCCATGAGAAAGCTGCTTGAGCACTACTTGAGCAGTTATCTACTTCTAAAGGGAAAAACACTCTTCAAAATGGAATTAAAAGTGCAACATTAAAAGTGAATGACCTGCTATATTATTTCAGATGAAGAGGACTCAGGAGTTAGAAAATAAAGCATCTGCCTTAAAAAGGGAAGTTGAAATACTCCGCGTGTCAGCACGACAGCACAAAGAGAAGCTGCAGCAGTTGCATGAACTGTTGGCCTCCAGGGAGGAGATGCACAGGTACACAAGCACCACATGGAATCATATCCATGATCATTTTCATAGTCATACTAATAGAGTGACTGCCTGAAAATGGTTCAGTTTACAAACAGGAAATTTCAACTGTTTCATCTTGCACCTGTTTGACTTTTTGGGACAGGAAAGAGCTTGCAACGCGGCTGCTTCCTGGTGGGACTGAGTTTAAGGAGGCTGTAGCCAAAGAGGTGGTGGCGATAGAGCAGAGATTTGCACAGAAACGGACTGATTTGGAACAGAAGATCTCTGATGCTAGAAGACAGTACGCTGCTCTAGAGGATGAATTTCGCATTGCTCTCACCATTGAGGCAAAGCGTTTCTCAGAGGTAAATTGTCTTATTAGAATAAAAAATAAATAAAACAATGATTTACATTTTCGTTTGAGTCGATTCTAAATTCGAACCCACTGGGGAGGAGAACATAGTTATTATTTGAAAAAGTTGTCAGTTAAATATATCAGTTCTGAGAAAACGGAAAGAAAAAACAGTACTGAGTCGACATATATGTCAGTGCAGTAATCAGTGCCATTTTAGTATTATGTACATACTCTTACAGTTTTTAGCAATATTTTGAATAAGCTTGTAATTTTTATATTCATATATTTTATTTTGTATGTTTTTGTCACAAAATTTTATTTTTTTATATATTTCTAAATAGTTTTATTTTATTTTTATTTCAGTTTTTTTCTGTTAGTAAGTTTAGCACTTCAATTTAAACGTATTTCAAGGCAATCTAATTTTTTTAATCTAATATTTATTTTATTTCAGCTTTATTTTAGTTAACAAAGAGGTCAATAGTTTCAGTTAACTGGCACAAACGGCTCGATTAGTTCTGGGTTTGATGAAGGCCCGCATTCCGAAAAACGAAATGTGATGTGATTGGTTAGCTGTCCCAGTGCGTTGTGATTGGCGAACAGCTTAGACGGTGTTTCAGTACTGCCCCTCCCCTTGCCAAAGTAGCAAGTTCTGTGTGCTCCGGTACAGTTAAGGATGGCATCAATATTGCCATATCAGTTTGAGCCGGATTCAGACACCGAGAATATTGAACAAGAGGATCACGCAGAACTTTTGCACGCACGGATGTTACAAGGCATATTAGAGTGGCAACATTAGATACGATGTCAACAACCGCTTAAAAATAAGTGCATTTACTATGTACAGATAAGTGCAACGGTAATATGTATTATTTTTATTGTTCTTTAATTCTAACATTATAACATGAATTGCAGTGAAACTGTTACTGCACTAACTCTGCAGCAGCACTTCTTCTTCATCGTCATCTTGTCTGATGCACTCAACCAAGCGTTCTAACCACGACCTCGCCCCTCCCCACCCCCCAACCATTCGAATTTCCGTAGGCGGGAATTATTTTAATGATATTATAATGGGCCGCTTTGTGACATCACAAAACCCCGGAAAACAATGCTGTAGTCCAAACGAGCCGTTCGTTGTAGTTCTTGGGATTTTTAAAAAACGAAATATCTCCCTTTGGAGTGGACTTTGAGATTTGTAAGTTTGAAGATCTTTTTTGTCCCCAAACATACACACTGACTAAAATTCAAAAAGTGAAAAAGCATAATAGGACCCCTTTTAAGAATATTGCCTAAAATGTCAAAGATGTTTTAATGACACAAGCCCCAGATTTTTCTGACAGGTTACCCTTACTGTGTGTGTGTGTGTGTGTATGTAGGTAAAGGAGGGATTTGATCAGGTATCTGCTGAACTCCTAGAAGTCAAGTCAAGTCTCAGCCAGTCTCAGCAGAAGGAGAAGCAGTCAGCCTCTCTGGTGCAGGAGCTCACAGCTATGGTGAAAGAACAGAAAACACGCATTGCTGAGCTCCTCAAAGCCAAACGAGAAGCCAACGCTGAGTTCAAGGTATGACCAAAAGATTTTATTTACAAAAAAAGTTCTTGATTTTGTTGTCTCCTTTGGGGATTCGTGCCAAATCATCACACATCGCACATGTGATTTCAATCACTTCTTAAGTAAATGCTTCATAAATCACGTTATGCTCTGTTTTTGTATGCTAGACCCGTGTACAGTCATTGGAATCCAGGTTAGAGGACGATAAACGACTTAACCTACAGGTGGAGCTACTGAAAAAGGACAAGTCCAAGCTGCTCTCCCAGCTTACTGCTCAAGAGTCTGTCATAGATGGACTACGGGCAGAGAGAAAGATCTGGGGCCAGGAACTTGCACAGCAAGGTACTTCAGTAACTTCAAGAAAGTATGACCCAGACAGAATTGGTTTTATTTGAGCTAATTTTTGTGTTTGTCCATTTGTTTAGGTGCATCCTTAGCACAGGACCGTGGTCGACTTGAGGCCAGAATTGAAGTTTTGTTAGCCGAACTGGAATCGCAGAAGAAGCAGAACAAGAGAGACAATGATGCACTCAGGATTAAAGCTAAGATTGTTGATGACCAGACAGAGACTATTCGTAAATTAAAAGAGGTAAAGTCCTACTTGCTCAAAAAAACTTATAAACTAAGATAGAAATTAGATAGAAATAAATTGATTACTTATTTTATATCAAATTAATTACATAATGCGCTTAAAATTAATCACAATAATCAAAAATATGTGATCAGTGCCACGTTTTTAAGACAACATTTGAAGTTAAATGGTACAAATTTTGTACCATTCAAACTACCATTCAAATGTTTGGGGTGTGTCAATATTTGAATGTTTTTGAAAGAAGTCTCTTATGCTCACCAAGGCTGCATTTGTTTAAGCAAAAATACATTAACTCAGTAATATTGTGAAATATTATTACATTTAAATTTTTTTAATTTTAATAGATTTTAAAATGTAATTTATTCCTGTGATTGCAAAGCTGAATTTTCAGCAGAAATCATTCTAATATGCTGATTTAGTGCCGAAGTAACATTTCTTATTATTATCAATTTTGAAAAAAGTTGCACTACTTAATTTTATATATATAA
>NW_015639757.1:402111-415625 GCF_001515625.1 Sinocyclocheilus rhinocerous | reverse complement strand
TATATATATATATATATATATTTAATGTGTCCTTGCTGAATACACACACACACAAAATCTTACTCACCCTGAGCTTTTGAACTACCGGTATATGTAAGTATATGTAATAATATGTGTGCTAATTTAATGCACTAAGTACAAAATAAAATAATCTAAGAGAAAAATCTTATGTGTGATAGTGTCAGTTTTCATTACCTGGCTCACTTTTCTCTAACATACTGCTTCTAGGCATTGCTGGAGCGAGATGAGCAGATCCGTAAACATCGTGATGAGAATGTGCAGGACCAGCGAATGCTGAAGCAGCAGCTGGAGGAGGAAATGGCCTCTGCAGTGGAGCTTAGAGAAACAGTGGAGCAGCTCAGTCTCAGGAAAGAGGAGCTGAAACAACAGCTCCTTGATAAGGAGGCGGAGCTTGATGAGGTTAAACAGACATACAGGTATGGAATAACACTGGTTAATCTGCAATCATGTCATGATTCCAAGCTTTAACCCTAGCTTATTAATTATGGAACAATATGCCATTGTTTGAAAGGGTGTATTCTGATGTCTCTCACCATCACACAGCTGCGAAGTAATATGTTGAATTCAAATATCTTTTAATCAAATTACTTTTGCAGGGCCTCAAGTAAAAAATGGCAGGAAAAGACAGAACTGTTGAACAGGCTTGAGAGCCAGGTGAACCGAATGAAAGAGGGTTTTGATTCCAAAGAGAGAACGCTGATAGAGGAAAGAGACAAGGCTTCACAAGCACACCGGTATGAGATGGGCAGCAGGCCCTAATTTGAGCTATTAGTAGTATACAGTAGTATACATTTAAAACAATTTTTTTTATTTTTTTTATTAGAGCAGCAGTGGAGAAGCTTCACAGTGTGGACGATGCCTTCCGTAGACAACTCGAATCTCTGCAAGCTTCCCATCAGGCTGAAATACTTAGTCTTGCGAATGACAAACAGAAACAAATCGAAAAAGCCAATCAGAAGGTATTACTGGCACTACAGTATTGATTTATATATATATATCAATTTACTGTATTTTCATTCATATTGCTAGTGTTGGCACATGCAGACAAACTGCTAGATTAAAGTGAGCAGACTAGAATGAGTTGTTTTTAATTTAATGTCTTGATGAATTAGATGATTGACTGGGAGAATGCCTTCTCAAGAACATATTAATTTGTTTATTTATTTTTAACCACAGGTGCTCCAGGTGGAGGAGGAAATGCGCCAGCTGCTTGAGGAAACTGAGAGTAATAAAAGGGTAATGGAGGAGAAAATGAGACGCCTCACACAAGTGCTGAAAGACTTCTAACCTCCTGTCCATTACAAACTCAGCGTACAGCATTATATACTGCACTTTTTATATACCATGGGCTTTTTTAAATTATATAATTAAATTATAAACTTGTTACGCTGTGTTTGTTGTGTAATTTTGGAATATATATATATCAATTTACTGTATTTTCATTCATATTGCTAGTGTTGGCACATGCAGACAAACTGCTAGATTAAAGTGAGCAGACTAGAATGAGTTGTTTTTAATTTAATGTCTTGATGAATTAGATGATTGACTGGGAGAATGCCTTCTCAAGAACATATTTATTTGTTTATTTATTTTTAACCACAGGTGCTCCAGGTGGAGGAGGAAATGCGCCAGCTGCTTGAGGAAACTGAGAGTAATAAAAGGGTAATGGATGAGAAAATGAGACGCCTCACACAAGTGCTGAAAGACTTCTAACCTCCTGTCCATTACAAACCCAAGACAAAAACTTGGAAGATGCCTTTTTCCAGACTTATGTCACTTATGTCTCTATGTAGCCTAGTCTACTGTATTTAACAGTTTTTTTGGCTTTATGCTTGAAAATATATAAATAGAAAATTGTTGAAAATGTGAAACTTCTGTTGTTGTTTTTTTAAATTATTATATACTGCACTTTTTATATACCATGGGCTTTTTTAAATTATATAATTAAATTATAAACTTGTTACGCTGTGTTTGTTGTGTAATTTTGGAGAATTAAATTTTAAAAGTGTGTTGAATTCTCAAAGCATTTCAGTTGCGTGTCCCTCTGTTCGAACGCTCAAGCAGAGACGCTGTCATAGTAACGGTAATCCAACGTCATTTCCTCTCATTTAAAAACCCTCGAGCCATCAGTAGACGTGTAGCCTGAGGTAAATAAGTGCAAGAGATGATTGTTGCTCCCCCTCACCAACTAAAATAAACTGAGGTCGACCTCCATACCTCTGAACGAGACAAAGGGAGTTTTTGAATTTCGTCCCTAACGCCGGGCGTTTGGATGGTATGGCTGAGTCGAACAGCGCGAGTTTTCCTCACACGACACCGAACGGGTCCAGTCGCCATGAGAAGAGTTTGGGTCTCCTCACAGTCAAGTTCGTTACTTTGCTTCAAGAGGCCAAAGACGGAGTGCTCGATCTCAAAGTGGTGGGTTAAAATACATTTACAAGTGGCGGAATGAATGAACGAAGGGAATGAATGAAACTCGGCAGGCTGTTCAGTGAGGACGTCTGTCAAGAGTTACACAAAGAAACAGTTTTTACCTGAGTGGACTTTCGCTGTCCTGTGAGGCTCTTACTGTAAGAGATATACAGAAATACGTGCCTGGCTCGTAGTTAATTAAAAGTGTTAAAGAGCGAATAGAAATGGCGTGTTATTGTGACAGAGGGGATTTTGAACAGAAACCCGTGGGATCTCACGGCAGGTGTTTGTTACCTGACGCTTGAGGCAGCAGAGACGCTCTGTGTGAATTTAAAAAAAATTTTTTTTTTTACGCTCTGTGTGAATTCATTGGTGACATTATTCAGTCTAATCACCTGCTATTTACCTCTAAAATGGAATAAAATAGGGTCCTAAACTCTTAAAAAATTAAAAGTATTTTTTTCCTTCAGCAAATGGGCGGGGCTTAACATCCAGAAAAGTATATTATTTAAATGAGATATTTGGTATTTATTTGTTGATTGATTGATTGATTGTTAATGTGGAGTTATTGATAGACTTATATTTTCCACAAATTAAATAAAATATTTGAATTTTTTTCAATGCAGTAACATAACCAACTACTACTGCCACTACCTACTACCAGTGCTGCATTCTTTATTATTATTAGTAGTAGTAGCAGTAGAATTAGTATTATTATTTAGTAATTAAATTAGTAATTTATTTTTGCAACCCTGTCTAATTATTGTTAGTGTGTAGTTATTGATAGACATAGATATATTTTCCACACATTAAATAAAATTAGATTTTTTTCATACTGTAACATAACCAACCGTTATTACCACTGAATGCAAAATAAATTTTATATGAAAACTGAGAAAAGTAGATAATACATTTTTCTTTTCTTTTTTTCAATTTTCCATTTTTTTTAATCCTGTACATTTGTGTTAACACAGTGTTGCATTATTGTTATTATTGTTATTATTATTTAGTAATTAAATTAAATGAGTTAATAATGAAAAGTTTTCGTTTTTATTACTATTCATTTTTTATTTATTCGGTTATTTTAAAAATATTTGAGGATATGTGCCTCTGCTTTAAAAATATCATGGGACACCAAATTGTTTTTGTTACATTCCATTATATTCCCATCAGCTGTCATACAAGGATAGATAGTGGAGATATTATGTGAATTTCTGTATATGGGGTCAGTGTGACCGGTGCTAGCACACCTGCCCATGCTTATCATGATGGCACACTTACTCATGGGAAACTCTTCTGATAACAGTCGAGACCTACTGAGTTATCTAAACCCAGTTTCCAAGTATATATCAACCCAAGCTATTGTTTGGTCCGGTAAATAGCCAATTCCTCTCTTCTGATTGGATGGTCTCTAAAAAATAACATTGTGATTATTTTCATAGGCTGCAGACAGTTTGGCCGTCAAACAGAAGAGGAGAATCTACGACATCACCAATGTTCTGGAAGGCATTGGGCTCATTGAAAAAAAGACCAAAAACACCATTCAGTGGAAGTGAGTACAGAGATTAGGGAAGTTATCAGTGTGCTATCAAACGTTTCCTTAAAATTGTATATGCATATTGTAATGTTGTATTGCATTCTTTGCATGCTTAGTGTGATATACTTCAGTTGCGTCATTCTCTAATTCTTATTCTTAATTAGAGGGGAGAGTTCAGGCTGCCAGCCTCAGGAAGTTCTTGAGCAGGTTGAACTTCTCAAGGCAAATATTGCTGATCTGGATATTCAAGAGAGAGAGCTGGACATGCAGAAATCATGTCTGCAACAAAGCATCAAACACCTGAATGAAGACCCCTCCAGCTGCAGATATCCTTACGGTCATCGTAAGAGCCAGGAAACGTTGTCCATTTTTCTTTTTCCTTATTCTAGTCTGATATTTTTCCATTTTTGGTTGGTTCCCCTGGTAATTAACAGTTCCAGAAAAATGCCATTGTCAAAAGAGTGCACCTAATTACATGTTGAGTGCTATAACCTGTCCTCCTTTGACTATGTGGTGTTATTGTTGGGTATTTGAGTGGCCCCAGTCCAGTTTTTCCAGTCTCCAGTCTATTACGGTTCATGCTAGAGTTTCCAAAGCCTTACCCCACCAGTTATTCCTCTTTGGATTAAAGTGGTTTATGCAAAGTTCAGCCTTTTTATCTCCAAACTTATAATGTCATGGAACAGAGCCTCTTAAGGGGATATGGTGATGGAAAAAATATGAGATTTGAGGGAAAATTATATATCAATGCTTTTGCGTTCTCTGGAAAAAATATTGCCTTCTCCCGAGAAAATATACGTCTGTTTGATAGAATGCAACAACATTGAAATACTTTTGTGTTCTAGCAAAAAAAAAAATTAAATAAATACGTTTCCTCAAACTTTGCTTTCAGTTGCAAAATTTTTTTGGGAGAACACAAAAGCAATGAATTACATTTTTCTTCATCTCAACATGTAATTAGGTGCTTTTTTTTTTTGTTGCATTTTCTCTCTCTCACTCAAAAAAAAAAAGCTTTCACCCGGCAAACTTCGCTTGCGATTGCAAAAACATTGAAATATAGTTTTTCCTCTCACCTCATATTTTGTCAATCCTCAGTTTTGTGTTTTTGCAAATGAATGCAGTTTCTCAGGAGAATGCAAAACCACTGAATTTTAGTTTTTTCCATCTCATATTTTAATGCTTTTGCTTGCTCTTGAAAAAATATCGCATTTCCCTGAAAAACTTTGGGTTTGCTTGCAAAAGCACTGAAATATAGTTTTTCCTCCCACCTCATATAATGACTCTGTATCATGGGGTCATTTCAATGTGAAAAATATACAAAAGGTTGAGGAGACATTGCATTATCACTCGGTACACGTTCCTTAGCATTGTATACATTCAGCTACGTGACACATGAGGACATATGTGATGCTTTCAGTGGGGATACTCTTTTAGCTGTCATGGCACCATCAGGAACACAACTGGAGGTCCCAGTGCCTGAGATGGTATGTTTATATATATATATATATATATATATGTATATTTATGTGTTTATTTGCATTTTCTTTTCTTTCTTTTTTTTTTGTTGTGTTTTTTGGTTGATTCAGGGCCACAATGGTCAGAAAAAGTACCAGGTGAACTTGCGAAGTCACTCAGCTCCCATTCAGGTGATGCTGATAAACAGAGAGACAAGCTGCTCCAAGCCTGTTGTTGTCCCCGTCCCACCTGTAGATGACATTTCTGCCATGCCAACTCCTCCTAGTACTCCAGCAGGGCTGCAGAGGTTCCCCATCTCCTCAGCTGAGCTCTGTGATCTAAAGCGAGGGCCGCTGAAAAGCCCCACTGCAGAGCACCAACTCACACCGTCCTCCACGTCCCCCGATATGCACATGGGTACTGCTTTCATTCATACTGGCCTCGTTCCTTACTATATATATATAGGACATATTTATATACAGGAGTTAAACAAAATAATGTGAACACCTAGGAAATGGGCAATACTTCTTTATTAAGGTGTTTACCACCATTTGTCTTTAATTCAGCTTCCAATCTTCTTATAATTGATTCATACAATGCTTTAATAGTCTCCAGTTGAATGTCATCTATCAGAACAGAAGTTGTTTGAGAGATGTTGAAAGAGGGAATATTCTTTTTACTGTTCTCTCCAAAATTATCCATAGTGGTTTGATATTCATTTCAGGTGTTTTGTCTGCCAGTGCAGATGTTAAAGTGCATCTTGGTGCACCAATTCTCCAGGTTTTATGATCATGCTAAAATGCGAAAAAAATATGGTGAATATTGTGGTTTGCTGTCACTTTGTAGCAGTAGTTCTGTGTTTTGGACACAGTACTTCTTGGCGTTTGATGCTCCCTATAATTCACTTTCAGGTTTTGACCGCTATTCTTCTTCACTGATGAAGTCTTGCCATGTTTTGTGTATGCAGTCATAAAGACTGATGTTCTTGAAATACAAAAATAATTGGGCCGTTAAATTTACAGACGCTCCTGGTACACAGGCTTCCATGATTTGTTGTTTTTGGAAGTCTGACAAATCACCCATTTCACCCAAAACACATAATTTGTGCAGGCTGCAGTGAAAAACAAACATTGTGTTTATATTAACCCCTATAATTATGGGTGTTCACATTATTTTGTCCAACCACTCGATCTATGATTATACATGAATATACACTACCGTTCAGATGTTTGGGGTAAGTAAAATAATTTTCATGTTTTTGATAGTCACTTTAGTTATTCTCACCGTCACAAACACAGTAAAAACAGTAATATTGTGAAATGTTATTACAATTTAAAATAGCTATTACCTATTTTAATATATTTTAAAATGTAATTGATTGCTGTAATGCAATTTTCTTACTGATCCCAAACTTTTCAACTGTAGTGTGTATGAAATTTTCTTCAAAATACCAAAATAAATCATTTTGTTTAGCAAAGATGCATTAAATAAAGTGATTGTGAAGACATTTTATAATGTTACAAAAGAGTTCAAAAGAATAGCATTTTTAAAAAATAAAACAATCTATTCATCAAATAATCCTAAAAAAAACAACAACAAAAAAAGAAGTAGAATTTCAGTGTTGATTTGGAGAGGAGGGGGGCCTTGGAGTAAAAAAAGGTTGAGAACCACTGATTTACAAGCTATGAGAATTTCATCTTACTTTTTGGCTATAAAAATGGCATCTGCACCAAATTTGCACTTTATTGCTCTTTGCCATCATATGAAGATTATTTTAAATGGTAATATTTCACAATATTACTGTAATATTGTAATATTTCACAATATTACTGTTTTTACTGTATTTTTGGTCACATAAATGCAGCCTTGGTGAGCATAAGAGCTTCAAAAGCATTAAAAAATCTTATTGACCCCCAATTTTTTAAAACAATACAGTAAAAATCTCTCGTTTTTTTATTGAATTTTATTTATTTATTCATTTGGTAAATGTGTATTAGATAAATCCAATCTGTGCTCTGTTTGTGATAACCTTTTTGTGTGTGTTTAACCCCGGTAGTTTTCCCCCTGTTAAGACTTTCACCCAACCCTGGTGTGGATTACAATTTCAACCTTGATGACAACGAGGGAGTCTGTGACCTTTTTGATGTGCAGATTCTTAATTATTAAAGCATGATTCATGCCACACCGGTCCACACTTGCTTTCATAGGACAAAAGCGGAGGTAATGAGCCCCCACCACCACCACTGCCAACGGCTGCATTCCTGCCTCAGCGTCCGCTCCTTGAACCTTGGCTTGCACTCAGTTTCACATTCATTTACATTTCATCCTTCGCTTGGGTTTGTAAGTCCTTAACAGTGTTGTCCTGTCTGCCTTCAACTGTGACTAATGTTTCAAAGGAAAAGACAGGAAAGATAAACCCCTCCCACCTGCACTTTAGACACTTGTGTCTATTGTCATTTTGTTTGATACAGTTATTAGTTTGCTTTCAGTTTTGTGGCTTCACTCATTGTTCCTAATGAGTGATGGTGTAATTCATAGGCGTGAATGGAGGGCAGTTTGAATGTAATCTGAGGAATTAAAACCACCCAAACATGACACACTAAATTTTGGTTGTACACTTGTTGGAACATGTGCCTTACGATCATCTCTTTGTTCATTATTTTTGTCCTTTCCGTGCCACCGTCTTATTCTTCCTGATACATTATAAACAGTTCTTACTTTATCTTCTTATCACATATTGAAAGCAGGAGCTCTACAATTAGACATGAAAATGTATAATATAATTTAACAGTGCACACACACACACAGACATTCATTTGAATGGCTTTATTGTGTGTCTAAGCATTTAATCACAACACAAATTATTTGTATGTTGGCTGTTTTGTAGTCCATTGATAGAAACACTGTGACGCTCATCTGTGTGTATTTATATTGAGTTATTGTTTGTCTTTGTTACTGACTGCCATGTTGGAATATCACTGCTGTTCACCTTGTTGTGAAAAGCTACTTTGTTTTTTATTGTTTGTGTAGAGGCTATCCTACCAATTTAAATCCTACTAATTTAAAAAGTGGACAGATATAATTTGAACTGTAGTGTTTTTGAATTAGAGGACAAAAAGATGTTAAACTGCCTTGGATAATCTTTGTTTATACATTCCATAAGATTGTGCCTTATGCAGGTTTTTACTGTATTACTGTAACTAACTTTATTTTCTCTGTATAGGTTTTCTAATCAAAAGAGCAATGTTTTTGTTCTGTTGCACTTTTACTTTTTTTTTAACCAAAGTTTTATATAAAAACACTTGCTATTGCTCAAGTATTGTGATTATTTATGTTTTGAAGAAACCTATTTGTTTGTAACACTGCAATATAACACACATAAAGCATTCTTTTGGGTTGTGTCTCAATTTCTTTAAATTCAATTCAATTCAAGTTTATTTGTATAGCGCTTTTCACGATACAAATCGTTGCAAAGCAACTTTACAGCAAATTAAGTTTCTACAATATTTAAATGCCTCAAGGCCTCAGCAGCTCTGCATCTTTCTTTTACTGATCATTTCACATACAGCATTAGTATTTTAAGGAACAATTTTTTAAATGCTTTTATGTTTTATTAAATGCTATTTGTGACCTTAACAAACCAGAAGGGGGTAGCAAAAACATCCTTTTTTTAGGAATTGGCTGAGCAAAGGACTGTTTTACTAATTGTTTAACCCTAGAAATCCTACCATATCATATTTTATACATGAATTTCTAAGGCCTCTAAATTACCAATGTGATCAAAGTGTTTTGTGCACAATCTTCTACATGCTCCCCTCTTATGGATTGTTCATACATGTTAGCACAGGGTTAAAAAATAGATTAGATTTCGAAATAGGTTAGATTTAGAAATAGTCATCTTGTCTCTCTAAAGGCCATTGTACTTTAAAAGTATTTATTACCTCTATATCAACATGTACAGTCAAAGGTTTGGTCACAACTAGGCCCACTATTTTACACATTTTAGAATTATTTTCTTTTTTTTTTAGAATTATTTATCTACACAATTTAGAATTTTTTAATTATCCCAGAAACAAATAATTCACAAAGAATAAAGTTAAGCAAAATAAAAACAAGGTAAAAGTATAAATTCCATTAAAATGCAGTATAAATGCATCAATGTACTATATGCAACATACTTGCTTTTAAATGCATATTCTATTTACATTCCTTGCTGAAGCATCTTTTGAGAAAGCTTCTATGAGTATGGTGAAAGCCAATGGATTATATTTGAAATGTTTGTTTGGATTCTGCAGCTGGAGTTAATACAAATGCTATGTCACCCCTGTGACCCATAGCAACTGGCCAATATTGCTGCTCTGCTTCTCCTCAAATTCTTCAGAACACTTTGAACATCATTAAATGATAAATTTATGTAAGAATGTAGAATAAACCGCATGGAACCAATTAAAAATGAAAAAGCTGAAAATGTGCACAATGTCAGTGAACATGATATTCTGTACAGAGGAACATTCTTTTATGATGATATTATTTAGTTATGAAGTCTTATGATGAAAAAATCACATTCTTTATAAATCAAATATTTTGGGGATGAAGAACATGTTTTTGTCAGTTTTTGTTCTGATATTCTCCACAGAGCATTTATTTTATCTAATTATGTGGCAGGAATACTCGATTCTGACTGGTCAATCGTGGCATTTAGTGGACTAAAGTGGACTTGCATTCAAGTCGGAAGAACATTTTTTAAAGGTAGCTACATTAAAGGAGTTAAAGGAGTTAAAGGAGACATATTATGCCCCTTTTTACAATATGTAATATAAGTCTCTGGTGTTCCCAGAATGTGTCTGTAAAGTTTCAGCTCAAAATACTCCACAGATCATTTATTATATCATTTTGAAAATGCCTATTTTGAGTGGAAGCAGAAACTGCTGTTTTTCGGGCCTGTCTCTTTAAATGCAAATGAGCTGCTGCTCCCCTCCCCCTTTTCCAGAATAGAGTTGCACCGCTCTACAGCTCGGACCAGCTAAAAACATATGTTTTTGGTTCTGATTATCATGTTTATTGTGCTGAAATCATGCATTTTAAACCATATGAGTTTAAACTTATGATATATGGTTTTCTGAGCGCACACATCTAAAGGGGCGGTAATATTATAATGAGATCCCTTTGCCACGTCACCAAGGGAGCGAAATCAGACGCTTGCAGAAAAAGGCTTCCCAAAACAAAGTTACTGGGTTAATCTTTTTCACGTTTCTTTGGTTGGTAGATGCACGGGGACCTGATTATAGCACTTAAAACCTGGAAAAGTCAGATTTTCATGATATGTCACCTTTAAAGGTACATGAACGCTACGACAAGTCATAATTAAGAGTGGGAAATAGCTGGTTTGCGGGATGGTTTAGAGGGCTTTTGACCACCAACCAGCTAAAACCAGCTGAACACTAGCTTAGCCAGGCTGGGAGACCAGCTTAAATTTTGGTAGCAGTCATGGCCTAATGGTTAGAGAGTCGGACTTGTAACCAGAAGGTCACAGGTCCGAGTCTCAGTACCGGCTGGAAATGTAGGTGGGGGAGTGAATGTACAGCGCTCTCTTCCACCCTCAATACCACGACTGAGGTGAGACCTTTGAGCAAGGCACTGAACCCCCAACTGCTCCCTGGGTGCCGCAGCAAAAATGGCTGCCCACTGCTCCGGATGTGTTTTCACGGTGTGTGTGTGTGTTTCACTACTCACTGCTGTGTGTGTGTGTGTGCATTTGGATGGGATAAATGCAGAGCACAAATTCAGAATATGGGACACCATTACTTGGCCACACCTAACATCACTTTCAGTTTAAACCAAGTAAGACCAGCCAACCAACATGGGCTGGTTTTACCGTTGTTTGTTTTCAGCAGGCAGTGAGAAAACAGACACAATGGATGCAGCATCTGTATTGATGGTAAATTTGTTGGAATTAATGAAATTATTTTTTTTTGTAATTTACATAAAACTATCAAAAAGTTGCATCTAAAAAAATATGATAGCTATACAACTACGACAGAATATGATTCAATTTACAGCACCTTCATCAAATTAAATAAAAACATAAAAAAATACACTCATGCACACTCACCATTTTGTAGAAGTAGTGTTTATTTATTTATTTATTTTTAAATATTATTACAATAGACAAGGCCGTCCGTAGCTGACGCGGGGCACCCCTCGGTCCATTCGCAATCGCGTTCCGTGGGGGGTGGGGTTGGTTGGCCGTTCGCCGCGGGGCCCCCTCAAGCGTGGGGCCCGGTGCGACCGCAGCAATTGCACCCCACTAAGGACGGCCCTGACAATAGAAAAGATGCATCGCCATCCGACCAAAGTAACTTGAAGGCACCTGACGGACATGCCAACTCGTAAATACGAACTTCAGGAGGACTTGAACGTACCATTAGCCTATATTCACTGTTCTCATTGGCAATGATGTTTATCAAGGTGTTTTCAAGTCATGTGGGAAAGGTTGTATTTATTAAACGAACATGAACGTCACAAAGTCATAACGTTACACACAAAGTCATAATTAGCCTACGAGTAGAAACTCTTCTTTATTCATCATTTTGTAGATGTAGAGTTAAGAAAATCTTGTTAAATATTATGCAAAAGAGACATCTTGCTTCGACCAAGGTTATTTAAACGCACCAGATGTTCTAACTCATAAAGGAGGAGTTGAACTCACCATCTGTCCGCTAGTAGTCCGGCGCTATTTTCGTACCTCTCGTATCACTCTGCGGACTTGTTCTTTTTCCATTTGTTTCGTATAAACCCAACTATCGACATCTTGCATCTTAGCTTTTACTTCAGTTAGAATTTTACTGTTCTGGTCAAAATACTGCCTTATGTCTTCACTAATTTTTCCCTGTAAATGTGTACATATTTTGCAAAGGGGCAGATTGTGCAAAGCTCCACAGGCTAGTAAACATCTACTCTTCAGTTTGCTCAAATAGAAAAAGTGCTGGTCTCTTGGGACTGTGAATGAGAATTCAAGGAGATATCCACTTCTTGTTGCTCTCTCGTACGTGCCAACCTCCTTCCCCTATCTCCAAAGTCTTTGGCACACTTCAATACATGCTGTCTGAAGGAGGAACCGACAAAAGTGTACAGAATAGGATTTAGACAGCAGTGTGTCAATGCCAGGCTCTCTGTGACCTGAGTAGCCTTGTCCAGCTCTTTACTAACCCCGCAGTGAGTCACAAACGTGTACATGATGTCCATAGCCCGGCAGAACTTGACCACATTATAGGGCAGCTGCGTGACCACAAAGACTCCCACCATCGCCAGCAGCACACGGATGGACCTCCACTTTCTCCACCTCCTCTCCTGAGGGAGCTTCAGTAGGGCTCGGCCTACACAGGTGTAGCAGAACAACATCACTAATAAAGGTAGCAAGAAGCCTATTACGACCTCCACCACTTCCAAACTAGCTTTAGCCCTGAGCGCCATGTCCGATTGATACATTGCGATGCAGCTTTTTTTATGAGGAAGCTCTCTGACTGTTGAAAACACCAAATCAGGGACGCCAAGAAAAAACGCAACGGTCCAGACCACCAAACAGAGTTTTACACAATGCTTCTTTTGAAAAGCACGCGTAATGCCTGTGTTTCTGGCTCCTGGTGTCAAAGCCAAGTACTGATCCATGCTGATGTGGGCCAGCAGCATCATGCTACAGGTGGAGTTGATGGTGTACAGGGCAGATACGAGTTTACAGATGGTGACCCCGAGTTCCCACCCGTGGACGGCATCGGCAGCCCAGAAGGGCAACGTTAGGAGCAGCAAAAGGTCTGCCACAGCCAGGTGAAGTATAAACGTGTCAGTCATCGTTTTCAGTTGCTTGCAGTATGCATACACAGCCACAACCAGAGCGTTGCCTGCTAAACCAATCACTAGAGATAACACAAAAACAGCTGGGAGGAAGATCCTCGCGAAGGAGCGTACGTCGCCCTTCTCACAGATGGTCTGATAGTCATCGTAGCTGAAGTTGGAGCTGTTGTTTTCATACTCGGGGTAGTCATAATAGTGTTCCTCTGAGGTCTCCATTCTTCTTCTAAAGCTCTGAAAA
>NW_015639757.1:398259-401850 GCF_001515625.1 Sinocyclocheilus rhinocerous | reverse complement strand
GCTGGAAATGCTGGAAATGTAGGTGGGGGAGTGAATGTACAGCGCTCTCTTCCACCCTCAATACCACGACACCTTTGAGCTTAATCTAAATTTAAACTACAATACATTTTAATTTAATTGCAGTTAGAATCCAATTAAGTGTCTGAAAACATCACATTTAGTTCACACTTAAATATATTTCACTTTCATTATATGGAAAGGAGTGGCCAGGGTATTTTTCTATGATTCTTCTCTTGTGTTCCACAGGAAAGTCATACAGTTTCGGAATGAGTAAATAAAGACAGTTCATTTTTGGGTAAACTATCCCTTTAAGCAGTGTCTGCACATGCAAAGGAATATGCAGATGCAGAGGATGTTCTTTTCCTAACAAATGCCTCCCCGCAGGGGTCTGTTCTTGCTGAGACTTGAAACAGTATTATTGGACTCTATTTATTCACATTCTTAATTTGCTATTATTGGCCGCTGCAGTGATGTTGGAAAAACAATAAAATTATATTTAAATGCTTTATTGGGACACCATTTTGTAGAAGTGGTTTGTATTTATTTATTTATTTTTAAATATTATTACAATAGACAAGGCCGTCCGTAGCTGACGCGGGGCACCCCTCGGTCCATTCGCAATCGCGTTCCATGGGGGGTGGGGTTGGTTGGCCGTTCGCCGCGGGGCCCCCTCAAGCGTGGGGCCCGGTGCGACCGCAGCAACGTCCGTAGCTGACGCGGGGCACCCCTCGGTCCATTCGCAATCGCGTTCCATGGGGGGTGGGGTTGGTTGGCCGTTCGCCGCGGGGCCCCCTCAAGCGCGGGGCCCGGTGCGACCGCAGCAGTTGCACCCCACTAAGGACGGCCCTGACAATAGAAAAGATGCATCGCCATCCGACCAAAGTAACTTGAAGGCACCTGACAGACATGCCAACTCGTAAATACGAACTTCAGGAGGACTTGAACGTACCATTAGCCTATATTCACTGTTCTCATTGGCAATGATGTTTATCAAGGTGTTTTCAAGTCATGTGGGAAAGGTTGTATTTATTAAACGAACATGAACGTCACAAAGTCATAACGTTACACACAAAGTCATAATTAGCCTACGAGTAGAAACTCTTCTTTATTCATCATTTTGTAGATGTAGAGTTAAGAAAATCTTGTTAAATATTATGCAAAAGAGACATCTTGCTTCGACCAAGGTTATTTAAACGCACCAGATGTTCTAACTCATAAAGGAGGAGTTGAACTCACCATCTGTCCGCTAGTAGTCCGGCGCTATTTTCGTATCTCTCGTATCACTCTGCGGACTTGTTCTTTTTCCATTTGTTTCGTATAAACCCAACTATCGACATCTTGCATCTTAGCTTTTACTTCAGTTAGAATTTTACTGTTCTGGTCAAAATACTGCCTTATGTCTTCACTAATTTTTCCCTGTAAATGTGTACATATTTTGCAAAGGGGCAGATTGTGCAAAGCTCCACAGGCTAGTAAACATCTACTCTTCAGTTTGCTCAAATAGAAAAAGTGCTGGTCTCTTGGGACTGTGAATGAGAATTCAAGGAGATATCCACTTCTTGTTGCTCTCTCGTACGTGCCAACCTCCTTCCCCTATCTCCAAAGTCTTTGGCACACTTCAATACATGCTGTCTGAAGGAGGAACCGACAAAAGTGTACAGAATAGGATTTAGACAGCAGTGTGTCAATGCCAGGCTCTCTGTGACCTGAGTAGCCTTGTCCAGCTCTTTACTAACCCCGCAGTGAGTCACAAACGTGTACATGATGTCCATAGCCCGGCAGAACTTGACCACATTATAGGGCAGCTGCGTGACCACAAAGACTCCCACCATCACCAGCAGCACACGGATGGACCTCCACTTCCTCCACCTCCTCCCCTGAGGGAGCTTCAGTAGGGCTCGGCCTACACAGGTGTAGCAGAACAACATCACTAATAAAGGTAGCAAGAAGCCTATTACGACCTCCACCACTTCCAAACTAGCTTTAGCCCTGAGCGCCATGTCCGATTGATACATTGCGATGCAGCTTTTTTTATGAGGAAGCTCTCTGACTGTTGAAAACACCAAATCAGGGACGCCAAGAAAAAACGCAACGGTCCAGACCACCAAACAGAGTTTTACACAATGCTTCTTTTGAAAAGCACGCGTAATGCCTGTGTTTCTGGCTCCTGGTGTCAAAGCCAAGTACTGATCCATGCTGATGTGGGCCAGCAGCATCATGCTACAGGTGAAGTTGATGGTGTACAGGGCAGATACGAGTTTACAGACGATGACCCCGAGTTCCCACCCGTGGACGGCATTGGCAGCCCAGAAGGGCAACGTTAGGAGCAGCAAAAGGTCTGCCACAGCCAGGTGAAGTATAAACGTGTCAGTCATCGTTTTCAGTTGCTTGCAGTATGCATACACAGCCACAACCAGAGCGTTGCCTGCTAAACCAATCACTAGAGATAACACAAAAACAGCTGGGAGGAAGATCCTCGCGAAGGAGCGTACGTCGCCCTTCTCACAGATGGTCTGATAGTCATCGTAGCTGAAGTTGGAGCTGTTGTTTTCATACTCGGGGTAGTCATAATAGTGTTCCTCTGAGGTCTCCATTCTTCTTCTAAAGCTCTGAAAATAAAAACAATGGTTTGTTTGAAAGCTTTTAGATTTTTATATGCAAAAAGACATGGAAATGATCAAGCATTCTCAGATTTACAGATAAAGAGTTGATCTTTTTTTCTTCAACAAAAGCAGAGAGAAAGCATATAGCTACCAGACAGGATGTTTTATTGCCACAGGCGTGTAACAGCACTTTCATTCCGAACATTCCCTCTCTCTGCTTTTATCAGATGCCTTTTTCTATGCATGCTTAAAATCACAGATAAACCGAAAGTAGAGATGCATATCAGTTAAACATTGTAAATCCTTTCCAGGTTTCCTGTGTAATCCAACATTTGCTTAAACAAGTCATAAACTTTAAAGTTTCTCTTTAAACATTCCCTATTCCAGAGAAGTGCAATGTTTTTTAAATAAATAAATAGTCAATGCATGAATGCATTTTTTATACTTTCAAATCTTATTAAGCACTCATTCCAGCAAAAAAATTGTCACTTTTTTTTTCACAAATCAAAAAGCTTTGATATCATACTATAAATTATTCAAAGACTTTAAATGAGTATTATTTCAGTCATACTTGAACCCAAACATGTTATTTTCAGTAATTTGAATCACTATATACATTTAACATGAATTTGATAAGTTAAAAACCAAACGTTGCTATCATTATTTTCAAATAGCAGACATGCACATTTTAATACAGTTCATGGTAGTTTATCTTAATGTTCGCATTAGATGTAATTGCATATTTTCTGTTCAAGACTAATCTCCCAAACAGTGTGCGAATTCGGCAGCTAACATCTGGATCATATTAATGTCTAACTAAAAAGAAAATAATCTTCTAAAACTGATAATGCCATGCTTTTCTTACCTTGAAAGATTCGGGGTTTTGCCTGAAGGCAGAGTAGATTGTTTCTGTCTGCTCTTCCTGTGAGAACAGAGTCTGTTTACTGTGACTCATGCATGCAGAGCTTTGCTCCCACACCTAAACATA
>NW_015639757.1:385920-398235 GCF_001515625.1 Sinocyclocheilus rhinocerous | reverse complement strand
TTTGGTTGGTATACTCCAAGCCATACTGTATAACAGCTGATTATCATTAAATAACACCATAAATAATATAAAGAAACACAATGTTAAATAACTAATGACTGATATATATATATATATTTTTTTTTGGTGTTTTTTTGTTTATTTATTTTAGTATTAAATATGCAGACGTCGCACCACAAAAGTCATTTAGCCTACGAGTGGAAACTCTTCTCTATTAATCATTTTGTAGATGTACAGGTAAAATCTTGTTGAATAATGCAGCAAAAAAAAAAAAAAGCCATGGCCATCTTGCCATCTTGCTTCAACCAAAGTTATGCGTAAAGTAGGACTTGAACTCACCATCAGTCCGCTAGTAGTCCGGCGCTATTTACATATCTCTCGTATCACTTCGCGGACTTGTTCTTTTTCCGTTTGTTTCATATTGACCAAAGACTATAGAAAAGGGACTTTGTAACGCAACTATCGACATTTTGCATCTCAGCTTTTACTTCAATTTGAATTTTACTCTTCTGGTAAAAATACTGCCTTATGTCTTGACTAAGAAATAAATCCCTGCGCTATCACTTTGTGTGTACATATTTTGCAAAGGGGCAGATTGTGCAAAGCTCCACAGGCTAGTAAACATCTACTCTTCAGTTTGCTCAAATAGAAAAAGTGCTGGTCTCTTGGGACTGTGAATGAGAATTCAAGGAGATATCCACTTCTTGTTGCTCTCTCGTACGTGCCAACCTCCTTCCCCTATCTCCAAAGTCTTTGGCACACTTCAATACATGCTGTCTGAAGGAGGAACCGACGAAAGTGTACAGAACAGGATTCAGACAGCAGTGTGTCAGTGCCAGACTCTCAGTGACCCGAGTAGCCCTGTCCAGCTCTTTACTAACCCCACAGTGAGTCACAAATGTGTACATGATGTCCATGGCCCGGCAGAACTTGACCACGTTGTAGGGCAGCTGTGTGACCACAAAGACTCCCACCATCACCAGCAGCACACGGAGGGACCTCCACTTCCTCCATCTCCTCTCCTGAGGGAGCTTCAGTAGGGCTCGGCCTACACAGGTGTAGCAGAACAACATCACTAATAAAGGTAGCAAGAAGCCTATTACGACCTCCACCACTTCCAAACTAGCTTTAGCCCTGAGCGCCATGTCCGATTGATACATTGCGATGCAGCTTTTTTTATGAGGAAGCTCTCTGACTGTTGAAAACACCAAATCAGGGACGCCAAGAAAAAACGCAACGGTCCAGACCACCAAACAGAGTTTTACACAATGCTTCTTTTGAAAAGCACGCGTAATGCCTGTGTTTCTGGCTCCTGGTGTCAAAGCCAAGTACTGATCCATGCTGATGTGGGCCAGCAGCATCATGCTACAGGTGAAGTTGATGGTGTACAGGGCAGATACGAGTTTACAGATGGTGACCCCGAGTTCCCACCCGTGGACGGCATCGGCAGCCCAGAAGGGCAACGTTAGGAGCAGCAAAAGGTCTGCCACAGCCAGGTGAAGTATAAACGTGTCAGTCATCGTTTTCAGTTGCTTGCAGTATGCATACACATCCACAACCAGAGCGTTGCCTGCTAAACCAATCACTAGAGATAACACAAAAACAGCTGGGAGGAAGATCCTCGCGAAGGAGCGTACGTCGCCCTTCTCACAGATGGTCTGATAGTCATCGTAGCTGAAGTTGGAGCTGTTGTTTTCATACTCGGGGTAGTCATAATAGTGTTCCTCTGAGGTCTCCATTCTTCTTCTAAAGCTCTGAAAATAAAAACAATGGTTTGTTTGAAAGCTTTTAGATTTTTATATGCAAAAAGACATGGAAATGATCAAGCATTCTCAGATTTACAGATAAAGAGTTGATCTTTTTTTCTTCAACAAAAGCAGAGAGAAAGCATATAGCTACCAGACAGGATGTTTTATTGCCACAGGCGTGTAACAGCACTTTCATTCCGAACATTCCCTCTCTCTGCTTTTATCAGATGCCTTTTTCTATGCATGCTTAAAATCACAGATAAACCGAAAGTAGAGATGCATATCAGTTAAACATTGTAAATCCTTTCCAGGTTTCCTGTGTAATCCAACATTTGCTTAAACAAGTCATAAACTTTAAAGTTTCTCTTTAAACATTCCCTATTCCAGAGAAGTGCAATGTTTTTTAAATAAATAAATAGTCAATGCATGAATGCATTTTTTATACTTTCAAATCTTATTAAGCACTCATTCCAGCAAAAAAATTGTCACTTTTTTTTTCACAAATCAAAAAGCTTTGATATCATACTATAAATTATTCAAAGACTTTAAATGAGTATTATTTCAGTCATACTTGAACCCAAACATGTTATTTTCAGTAATTTGAATCACTATATACATTTAACATGAATTTGATAAGTTAAAAACCAAACGTTGCTATCATTATTTTCAAATAGCAGACATGCACATTTTAATACAGTTCATGGTAGTTTATCTTAATGTTCGCATTAGATGTAATTGCATATTTTCTGTTCAAGACTAATCTCCCAAACAGTGTGCGAATTCGGCAGCTAACATCTGGATCATATTAATGTCTAACTAAAAAGAAAATAATCTTCTAAAACTGATAATGCCATGCTTTTCTTACCTTGAAAGATTCGGGGTTTTGCCTGAAGGCAGAGTAGATTGTTTCTGTCTGCTCTTCCTGTGAGAACAGAGTCTGTTTACTGTGACTCATGCATGCAGAGCTTTGCTCCCACACCTAAACATACTGTGAACGTATCTGATCTCATGTGTGGTTCCAGCAAGAGTCTACAAACATGCCTTTTTAAAAAAAGATTATCAGAGAGCACATGACATAAATGTAATGCACAGCCACAACTTATTTATTTGAAGCAAGGTTTCTTTGAGTATTTATTTATTTATTTAAAATAATTTGTGCACACAATTTATTTTATTTAAAACTGGTTTTATGTTATGTTGTTATGTTATGCCTTAGTATATGGTCTGGGTAATTGAGCTGCAAATTTTACATTTTAGAAAAAAGTGCTGTTCACTTTGTAGTCTAACAACTGCACTACTTACATTGTACGTAAGTGCAAATCGTTGTTTTTGCATGGTTGCTTGTGGTTACATTTTGGGTCTCAGTGTGAAGGCAATGGTAATAACTGGCCTTGTGTGATCTCAAACTAAATGTTCCAGAACATTTTAGATGCTTAAATAACAACAAAGTGAAACATGCAAAAATTTTATGCTATTATCAAGGATTATGCAGATAAGGAAGAATGGGTGTTGCTTTTCTATTTACTTTGGACCACTAATGTGTTGACTAATTCCTGGCACAAAACATAGGCCTACTATTTTGTATGCCTTTTCAGGCTAACAACATTTCTGGCACATTAAACTGGCAGAACTCCTCAAATACAAAAGAGGACTAATGGTTGTGCAGTTTGTATCCTACAGAATCTATCAACACACACAGACTATTTATGCTTGACAATATCAACATGTCAGTTCCTTCACAAAAAACGCAGTACAGCCAAAACTTTATAGAAAGCCTACATATAGAAATCTACAGTGTTTTGCACTGGCTCCACACAATAAAAGAGTGATTTTTAAACACAACTGCTTTATTGTAATTAAGAGATGAAGATAAACAGATATCAAACATTTTTTTTTAACAGAAGCCAAGCGAAGGCAGAGTAGATTGTTTCTGTCTGCTCTTCCTGTGAGAACAGAGTCTGTTTACTGTGACTCATGCATGTAGAGCTTTGCTCCCACACCTAAACATACTGTGAACGTATCTGATCTCATGTGTGGTTCCAGCAAGAGTCTACAAACATGCCTTTTTAAAAAAAGATTATCAGAGAGCACATGACATAAATGTAATGCACAGCCACAACTTATTTATTTGAAGCAAGGTTTCTTTGAGTATTTATTTATTTATTTAAAATAATTTGTGCACACAATTTATTTTATTTAAAACTGGTTTTATGTTATGTTGTTATGTTATGCCTTAGTATATGGTCTGGGTAATTGAGCTGCAAATTTTACATTTTAGAAAAAAGTGCTGTTCACTTTGTAGTCTAACAACTGCACTACTTACATTGTACGTAAGTGCAAATCGTTGTTTTTGCATGGTTGCTTGTGGTTACATTTTGGGTCTCAGTGTGAAGGCAATGGTAATAACTGGCCTTGTGTGATCTCAAACTAAATGTTCCAGAACATTTTAGATGCTTAAATAACAACAAAGTGAAACATGCAAAAATTTTATGCTATTATCAAGGATTATGCAGATAAGGAAGAATGGGTGTTGCTTTTCTATTTACTTTGGACCACTAATGTGTTGACTAATTCCTGGCACAAAACATAGGCCTACTATTTTGTATGCCTTTTCAGGCTAACAACATTTCTGGCACATTAAACTGGCAGAACTCCTCAAATACAAAAGAGGACTAATGGTTGTGCAGTTTGTATCCTACAGAATCTATCAACACACACAGACTATTTATGCTTGACAATATCAACATGTCAGTTCCTTCACAAAAAACGCAGTACAGCCAAAACTTTATAGAAAGCCTACATATAGAAATCTACAGTGTTTTGCACTGGCTCCACACAATAAAAGAGTGAATTTTAAACACAACTGCTTTATTGTAATTAAGAGATGAAGATAAACAGATATCAAAAATTTTTTTTAACAGAAGCCAAGCTGGTTCGAGCGCCTATCGCTTGTGTAAATATTGCCCCCTAGTGATGCTAATAAGAATTACACTAGGGGGAGAATTCGGTAAATTCTTTTTATTTCAAATTTCATTTTATTACTTAAAATATACTTGGAAAAGAAAAGCTATAGAAATATAAATGATTATCACATGCATAACCTGAGCCCGAAACACTCTTTATGAAACATGGTGATGTATTTATTTGCAATTCCTATTTTTCCTAATTCAGGTAACCTGTAAGGAGAAAACATACAACAATGTCTGTTAAGCCACCTAGTACAATTTTTTCCCACTTCATATTATGTAAATAGTAAATGCGCTGCAATATGTTACCTCAGAAGGAGCCTTGAACACGTACAATGCTTTAACTTTCTGGCAAGGGCCTTTTTCCTCCGGCATCTCTCTTGGCTTTGGCAGTCTGTTGGGGCAGCTTTAATTGAGGGAGGCAAATGATGAGTTCACAATAAAGCAAGTCAGTCTATTTCTTAAATAAAAATAACTATTAATGTGTTTAAATGACATGCTGACAGGCTGATCAGAGAATAGTGAATACCTGGAAAACTCCGCTGATTGCTAAAAGGCTCTGACTCCCGGGACGTTTTTTCTGTTTGTTATTCCTGTTATTGTCCTGGCTCTTGGTGCAGCGATAGATGTTGAACCGAGAAAACCAAATGATGAATTCAGTGTAAAGCAAGTCAATATATTTTTAGATTATAAAATCATGTAACTGGTGAAGCATGTACTCAACATTTTTCTCTATTTACAGTATATATATCCTATGTATTATTTCACCATTTATTTTTAATGAACTGACAGAGGACAGTGAATACCGTTGGATCTCCACTGTCTCCTAAAGGAGTAAGACCTCCTGGACGTGGCCGTTTTCTCTTAGTCTTGCTGTTCTCCTTCAGATCAATAAAAAAGATTGCAAACATGACATTTCTGGTGACACATTTTACATGACCATCTCTGCATTGTGAAACAATTATGAGGACAGATACAGCTGCAAACTGCAGATTATATTTTTGGCAGATGAAATCTTTAAGTAGTTATTTTGTAACATGCAGTACTACTGCCATTTTAATAGTTATCAAAGAGAGAGCTTAATTATGGCTTGATTATCATCCAAACCACTTAGGGTTATTACATTTTGAAAAAGCTGCAGCTGGAAAAATCATCTCAGGAGATTGCGCAAAGGTTACTTTATTAGATGTGTACTTACACTTGGTGGCACAACAGCTACTGTCTTTGCTGTATTTTCCTTCTCTGTGGAGACCGTCTGTCTTCGTACTCTGTACATCTTGCAGAAGGATTGTTAAAAGATAAATGACTCAAAGTAAGCAAAACTCTCACACAAACATATAACAACATAAATAAAAACAAACATATAAAAGCAATTTATCATTTTGCAAAAACTACATATGAATTATATTTAGGGAAATCCATGCCAAAAGAAAGATGCCTGTTGAAACAGCATTCTTGCCCCAGTGTGATTTACCAGTAAATGTACTACCAGCAAAGTTTATCCCTCACCTCAAACTGATGAAGATCTGGCTCATCAAACTTAATTGGGATGTGCATGCTTGAATCTGTCTCGACTTCTTCTTCTCCATGAAGACTGGAGATGAGCAGGCTGAGACACAACAGCCCTAGCTGCACACTATTCTTCATCCTGCTGCTTTCTGTAGTCCAAGCACACTTCATCTCTGCTTTATACTCACATTTAATCACTACCAGATGTCTAAAAAGGGGGCAGTAACACATTTTCCCTGACAAAAACATTTTGAAACACACTTACAAGCTTGAACAACAACTCTGCTTAATGATCTGCTGCTGTCTAATACTGGGACACATGATGATTAATCATCAATGATTTGTATAGCCGAGGGGCAAAGAGAGGGGCCAATGTACAGTATCTCATAAGGCTCTTATTATTGTGTTTTGTCATCCAGCTTTCGGTTTTGCTATTGATCTATAACTTTGTTTGCAGGAAAACAGATGATAGCCATTGCATAATTATTTTTTCCTGAATCGAGAGAAAACAATTGAAAACGATCTTGAAATAAAAGAATGTCTTTCTGTTTCTCTTTGAGGACTAAGAAAGAGCGAGATGGAGAAAAATTCAGGGTACTTTGGCCTTTCTGTGGCATTGTTTCAAACCAGCTGACTGGACCTACATGTGACTAAGCTTAAGTCTGAAAATGCTGGAACATTCACTTGCCTTACAGTCTGAATTTGCAGATCAGTGACATGGACAGAGGACAGATAGTGACACTGCAAAGTTAAAGATGGTGTTTAAGTGTGTGTGGATCATAAGAAGTCCCTGCTGAAACCAGATGGTTTGCGGGTTTTAGCTGGTATCCCAGTCTGACCAGCAAACAAGTGCTCAAAACCACAGTCAACACAAACCAGCTAAGACCAAAAACGAGGCTGGTTTAAACTGGTTTTCACTTTGATTAACTGTGAAGATGTTAAATAATTTCTAAATTATTTTTAGAGGTGCTAAATAATTTTGATCTGTGTTTTACTATCTGGGTGGGTCTCTTAATAGGTCATTTTTGTTGGTTGTTACCTATTGTACAACAACATGTTGAGATGTTGAGAAAAAAGGTGATCTAAGAAGGCAACAAAGAATGCAAAATGGCAAGGCAGCATGTAACAGACAAAATAATTGAACTCTTGTTCTGTGAAAATCCTTTCCCTAACTAGACCAGCCTTTTAAAAATTGGTTGTAAATATCTCATTATGCTATATTATCAGCGAATCTTGGATTCAGTCTTTCCTGTCAACATGTTTTCTTTCTAGCACAGGTTTTGTATTCCTGATTGGTTATAGGCTTATTGATCAGAGCACCTCAGTTTTTGAGAGGAAAAAGCATTATTTTTTTGATAAATCCCCAAAAAAGCACAAAAATTATCCAATGCAATAACATTAATATCATTTTCGGGGAAAAGAAAATCCTCTCCAGGTCAGTCAAAAAGTAAATAAATAGGCCTACTTGTTTTATGTCATCATTATTCTGTATATTAAAATTTTAAAGTGTTTGAATGAATCCAAATCAGTGTCTGTCTTTTAATAAATGTGACTTTTTGTATAAATTTTTTATTTTATTTTATTATTATTATTATTATTTTTTACAGCTAACAAGCAACTGTGGCTAAATCAGCAGCAACGTATAAATCTTACATTCCCTTCATTCTCAGTATGGTATCATTGCTCAGCACGTCCAGAAGTGGATTAGCAGCACTGTTGCAGCATTGCTTGTACCGGAGGTTGGCAGATTTCTGGTCTCGTGGTCGTAAATGGCATGAGACCACAGCAGGTACAAACGGACCCACGCGTTCCGTTCCGAGCGTTTCTCTTCAGAGATTCTTGATTGTTTTGTCAAACTTGTCAAAAGGTTAACTTCGAACATTCCCGAAAGACACGGAAAGTCGACCGTATTGATTTGAAGCGGTCTGCGGACATTCATAATGAGTTTGTCTGCAAATCTTGACAGCTTGGCAGTCGCTGGTCGAAAAGAGCTGACGTAAGCGACTGAGGTGAAGAGGTGAAGACGCGAAGGTAAGTGCCGCATCTAAACGAGTTCTTCTCAATGTATCAATTTTATGTCTCTAGTATGGCTTATTTGTTGATTATTTTAGTCCAATTTTATATAAATGTGATTGCATGATTAATCAGAGCATAAAATATTTATTATGACGTTGAGCTGTCTCATGTAAGAATAGACCGGCTTCTTCTTTTATGAAAGAGGTTTGTTATCCAAACTCAGTATGAATAACTTGTGTGTGAACATACTGTAGCCTTTCTTTCTTTCTTTCTTTCTTTGTGGAGACGTGACGGGTTCAGTCACCATTCACTTTCATTGTATGGGAAGAGATGCATCGAAAGTGAATGGTGACTTGAGGCTGTGGTGAGTAAATGATGACAAGTAGAACTGTCGCTTTAATGCATTGCCACCTTCTGACAGATGAATTGTAGTCGTACCTCATGGGCAAAAGCTCTGTGTTTGCTTTCACTGTTTGCTCAGCAGATGGTTTTGAGGGTTGCTGAGAAAGATCTGTTAGTTTTACAGTGTGCCTGCAAAAGCCTAGGTTTGTTTTTTAAACTGTTGGGGACATTATTTATACATTATTTTATTTTTAGCCTATATGTTCAGATTTCATTTTGTTTTAGGTTTTAGTACTTTTATTTGATTTTGTAATTTTTGTTAGTTTTTATTATTTCTATTTAGCTTTATTTTTATTTCAGTTTCAGTATAGTAATTGTTTTATTTCAGTTGGTTGACATGGCAAGTTTTTCATCCAATATATTATTTTATTTAAACTTTATTTCAGTTAGTGAATTTGATTTTTATTTAATTTTTTTGTTTTAGTGACAATAACAACATTTGGGGACTTATCTTTCAGACAAAAAAAGTGTTTAAGGCAAAGTCACAACCCAAGGCATGTGGTACCATAGAAAATTTCATGTATTCTTTATATGTCATGTAAGAATTATCAAACATCTAGAGCAGTGGATAAAAATTACATTGTTGTGGTCTTGAATCTCAGGACCCTTATTTCAGCTAAAGGCAGATTTAACAGCCTTATGCAAGAGGATTTACTTTGGACTTTTGCAATACACTGTTGATTTCATAATGAAATAATGTTATAATTACAAGATTGTTTTGTCATTAGATTTACCTCCCAGCTTCCATTATACAGTCGAAAACTGAGTTTGCCAAAGCATTAAAAGATCCTGGTTAGAGTATGAAATTTAAAAAAATAACCTCATAAAGTGAAACTGTAACTTTGTCTGTTACTTCAAGCACATTATGAAGCCAGCGGTGTAGCTGGTGCCAAGCTTTTGATATATTAAATGACTCTGTTCTGCTTCTTTTACTGTCCTTAGCTAACAGCCGGGACAGGGCAGGTATCTTATTAGCTCTGCAGAGGTGAAGGATGGGGCGTAAACTGGATCTCTCTGGTCTGACGGATGTGGAGGCTGACCATGTGATGCAGGTGGTGCAACGGGACATGGAGCTGCGCAAGACTGAGGAGATGCGGCTCAAGTGAGTCTCATGCACCCTTCTGTGTCTTAGTAGTCTTTGTGACTCCTGCTCAAAATACACTGCTGTTCTAAAGTTTGGGGTCAGTAAGATTTTTGCTTTTATTCAGCAAGGATACATTAAATTAATTAAAAGTGACAGTAAAGATATTTACATTGTTATAAAAAAACTATTTTCTATAAATGGTGTTTCTTTTCATCAAATTTCTATTCATCAAAGATCCTGAAAAACCTGCAAAAATGCTTCACGTTTCCACAAATAAATTAAGCAATATGAGTATTTACAAAACTGATAAAAATAATAAGAAATGTTACTTGAGCGCCAAATGAGCATATTAGGCTGATTTTTGAAGGATGATGTGACACTGAAGACTGGAGTAATGGCTGCTGAAAATTCAGGTTTGCCATCACAGGAATAAATGATAAAACAGTCATTTTAAATTGTAATAATAATACGCAGTATTAGTTTTTTTTTTTTACTGTTTTTTTTCTCAAATAAATGCTATTTAAAGCAATTACAGAAATGAATGCAATTAAAGAAAGCTTTCATCTGAAACATCTGTGGCATTTTATTCCATATTTTTTTCCTATTGTGAATTGTTTAATAAAAAATGTATTAGTACAGACCATTCATTCATTTATTATGATTTATAATGCAGCTTGGATGAGCATAAGAGACTTTATGAGAAACATGAAAAAGTCCTACGAACCCCAAACCAAACTTTAACTGTAGTATATGACATTTTAAAATGATAATGCTAAATATCACCACATTTTCCCATGAAAAGTTTGTAAATAAGTTATTTTAGCATGGTCTTCCTTGTGATGTCACCCAAATGGCATTCCAGTCATTGCTAGAGAGCATGAGGAAGTTCCCATCATTCTTTGTCTTACTTTAAAACAAAATGACAGGAAGGGCTCTCCCTTCCCTCTTTATCCGTGACTCACTTCCCTGAGCCCACCAAGAATACGGTTTCAGCTTTGAAGAAATCTGATTCTGAACTACAGATATATAGAGGCATTATTATTCAGGAGAGACAGACTCATGTTGTATCTTCTTGGTTATATGAGAACAATATTTCTATCTTAACAGGTATTTGCAAATTAAAAGGCCCTTTCTGTTTACATATAAACAAATATCTCTTTGGTGTTTTAATTTGCTGCACTTCAGGAAGTAATTGTGAGAAACTTTTAACTTTGTTATGTAGTACTATGCATAAATACATTGGTTCCCAAATGACAGAACATAACCTACGTATTTAGTCTGTTTGACCTTCTCTCTTCCCTTCTTTCTCCCGTTGTTTTGTCTAAAAAAAAATTGTGCCACATTGGCACAATGAAGCACATTACTCATCACGGTACTTCGGGCTGAGAAAAACAATTTAGTTAATGACCTTGATTGGCACCAGGATTTTATCTGACCAACAGACAAGCACTCTGACTTCTCTAATCTCTCACTCTGTTGTTAAAAATGCTTGTTTGCTGGAACAGGAAGTAGGAATAATGGCACAAAAATTAATTTGGGAAAAAACAAAAACAAACAATGCCTCAGTGTAGTTGTTTCATGCTTTTAGGCATTTTTATAAAGAATATCTCTTTGGATTTGAGACTTTAGTCTTTGCAACTTTACAGATCTTCTTTATGCACCAAGAGCTTGTAACACTCCAAAGAGAAAGGAAAAATTGAAATCGCATCATATGACCCCTTTAATATCAGGTGGATCCGATGGGATGTAATGTTGAGTACAGTTTGCATTCAATTTTCCTCCAGGAAACAGGTTTTTATTTGTCTAGTTAGAGCATTGGGATTGGTTAGCCTATATACTATGTTATTTTTGTACCATACAACCCTATATTGATTGTCAGGTATTTTTGTTCAATACTTTTGTAGTTCAAATGAGTTAAACAGAATTTGTATTTGAATATTAGTGCTATTTCTTAAGCCCCACAATTCTTTTTCAAATCACTGCAAAACCTTAAAGAGCAGGTCATATGGTATTTTAAAGTGTCCTAATATTGTGTTGGAGTCCCCTACAACAGGTTTAAATGCATCTAAGGTCAGAAAACATTGTAATTTTCTCAGAATATACATTTAATATTAGAGTCATTTGCCAATGATTTCGAAACGATTCGTTCCAAGCAAGTTCGGAGCAAACCCCTCCCTACTCTGCTCTGATTGGTCAGCTGGCCAAGCATGTTGTGATTGGCACAGAGGAGTCCTTGAGCAAGTTCGTGAGCGCTACCATTGACAAAGAACCTTTACATAAAACAATAATATAGTGATCCAATCCGTTCTTAAAATAATGACATCAAATACAAAAACACTTATGCAAGCGAATCGTGCCCACAGCTAAAGTTTAGCTGCTAAACTGTGAACATTTAACACAATAATGGTGAATATGTAACTGATGAAACAATACAGTTTGTAAACCAAAATATATCTACTGTAATGTTTGAAGAACGACAGACAAAAGACACTCTTAACTTTTTTTGTCTCAACTTTTAATCAGAACACAGAACAGCTGTATCACAGGCGCAGCAGCCTAACTAACTCGCTCGTCTCTCCCGCCTTAACCC